>NW_026549550.1:0-49293 GCF_027596085.1 Anoplopoma fimbria | reverse complement strand
AAAGTAAAGGAATTGAGAGGATGGAGAATGAGGACAAAGTGGCCTGAAAACAGTAGAGATGACCCAGAAAGGTTGGACACCTTTGTCCTGAAAAACTGTGCAGGAACCTGAAGAGCTGAGTTACCTGTTGGAACATAAGTCCTGGAGGCTGAAACTGGGAACAAATGTGTGTTTTAGAGTCTGGATGTTGAGTATTCTTTCACTGAGGTGCCATTGCTTAACTCTACATCCAGCACTAGACTGGATCCAGATCAGAACTTCTTTGATCCAGGAATCAGGTGACGCTGTCCATTCACACAAAGACACATTGAAGGTTTGTTCTGGTTCTCTGCCCCTTTGGACCTCATGAAGACTCTTCTCTGTACCTGGTGTGTTCAGGCAGAGCGTTGCATTTATATATAAAGCTGATGCAAAGACGCTCTGTGAGTTCAAAATGTTTTTGTTTTAACAGAGAAATTGTGAAAATCCTGGGACTTTATGAATCTTGCTCATGAATTTGCAGAGAGGTAAAAGGAGAGCAACAGGAGGAAGTATGGCAGAAAGAAAGAAATGAAGATTTGAGCAAGGTGATGAAACGTCAGCCTGCTCGTCGCTGCCCCCCGCTGGATGAATTCCACACTAACTGCAGTGTGACGTGAGATGAAACAGTTTCACAGTGTCGACACAGAGATGCTCAAGTATGTTGATAGGATGACAACCTTTATGAGAAGAACTTTCATATATGAAGAAACATTTCAGAGGATTCAGAGAAAGTCCACTGATGCAGATTGTTGAGGACAGTGATTGTACAGAAATATATGATGGTGCTGCTTTTGCAGAAACATATTGACAAAATAGTGATAGAGCATTATTGATACACACGGCTGCACCATATATCGTTTGTTTGTCTTCAGCAGCGACATGGCGATCTGCACATGCAAACCCAAATGCTACAACTTATCTGCTGCTAGAAACAAAAGGAAATCTAATCCAGTGTTTACAAGTCATGGTAGTCTAGGTGACCCACATTTTCATAATGAACAGAATATTATACACTTCTCAACGTCCAAATCAGATCAAAGTGTTTACTGGATATTCAACCTTCATTTCTTTATAATACATTTCATTATTTCTTTACAGTCTTGTACAAAGGTCATAAAGTAGTCCATGAATATGAGATATGCGTTGGCAGATAATAACAATCAGTCCTCATCATTGTGGAGGTTGCTTTGTGTCTTCTTGCTTCTCCACACTTCATTTTGTTTGTACGCCCTCTGCTGATTCAGAGAGTAATGCAACGATCAATATGGTGCAGCCCTACTGTCGACCAACATTCAGAGCTCAACACTGTGTGCATTTAAGGGCAAATCCCCACTTTTATATCTGATCTGTCAGATCTTAATGCTTTGTGACATTTCTTGTCTTCTTCTTTTCATTTACAGATGCATTATTTGTAGATCACTTTCCCAAAATGCCTTTTGAGACTATTTTCGCCTCCTGTGAGAGGAGACATTTGTGTCTGTCTCTTCTGAGGCTTTATGACAGCATTTTTTTTTAAAGTGTTTTTTTAAATATACGTTATATTGATCATATTAAGTCTACTAATCTGTGTTGCTCATGGGGGTTTGGCAGCAGGACTTAATGGTGTTTTGGTCTTCAGAGAAAGCTGCTTGTGTACTTCATTGTGTTGGACCTGTGTAAAATGAGATATTAACACTGAGTTATGAAATGCATGAAATAAGTATTGGACGTTATGGATTATTGGACATAACTCTTGAATCTAAAGTGGTGTAGTATACAAAGCCTTGTGCAGACATTTTTAGTGGTGAAAGTGAAAACATGCAGAGTAAATTAAAATGAAGTGAATTAAGATACATGACGTGTTCCCTGGTCTTTTTTTAATTATACATAAATGAGTCAGAACATCAGAATCAGACATTGTTTTATTACCATTGACACATACAAGGAAATAAACTTGGTGATTGATGGGTGACAATAAACACACACGTATATATTAATAGTAAAAGCCACAATTTAAAAATAGAAAATGTGAAAAATGTACGATAAAAAATGAGAAACAAGCAAATTAAGAGTATGTTTAAAACAAGTAAGTCCGGTTGTCTTGGAGCAGGAAAGAGCAGAAAAATATATTCAACGTAGATCATCAAGACGCACAAATACAGTCATCAAATCTCTGCAGATAATGGGTTGACAGTGTTAAGTATGTTTAGACAGACGATATGAGAAAAATAATGTTTTTTTAACTGTATTTTAGTAGGTATAGCTAAGAATGCTGAATGAGACCAGCCTGACTGTCTACATGTGGGTAAAGTTGTTGCTGATTAACTCCAAACTTCGAAACAATTTTCACAGTATGTAAAGTTAAAGTTCAACTCAATACATATCTTTAAAGGTCTGGACCTTAGTATACTGAGGAAACATCCCATCCCTTCTGTTCTGTTCTGTCCGGACAAAACCTCTATATTACACACAAATCTTGTCTTTATTGCCGTGCTAACTGGAATCATTTTTGTAATAAATGTCAATACATTTCCTGAACACATTTGTGATCACTAAAGGATAAACTGTTGATATTGTAAGGGACCTTTTCTCAGGCATCACCTTCAGTAGAAACTTAACATGTTTGGCTCTACAGCAGGTTAGACTCCACAGATGGCTTCTGGGTGTTATGAGTATATTTCAACAGAAGGACCAGAATGTAGAACACGAAGCAGGCAGATGAGAACAAAAACTGAACTTTACTAACCAACGCTGAAACCAAAAAGACAAGAAGAACAAAAACTGAGGGAGCTGGCAACCGTTAATAAAAGTACAAACCAACAAGAACCAAACTGAAGACAAACCAGTAAGACTGGCAGGAAATCCAAGAGGGACAAACAGGAACATAGATATCAGCAAAGCAACACACAATACCTGACACTGACACAAGGACACACACCGACTAAACACACAAAAGGCTAACCAACTAATCAATCACAGGTGAGGAGGAAAACAGGCGGTAAAAAGGACAGAAACAGGAAGTAAAGCCAAACATGAGACAAAGATCTTCAGAATAAAACAAACTAAACAGAACCCAGACCAGGACACTGGGGCTCCGGAATATTTTGCAATATTCTTCTATATGTCCTATATGAATGAAATAAGCATAAATGACATATTCTGACTATTTGCATAAGCTGTCTGGCTGTTTATAATGCCTAAATCAAGCACAAACTAGTTCTCTATCCAATAAACTAAGCAGAGATGGGTTTAGGATGAGACAAAGAAACACAAGGAATAAAATAAACAGTGTAGAATGAAGAGAAGAAGTTATTTTTAATGAAAAAGCTGAGATTTCTGGGTAAATATCTACATCCACAGGTCGGCCCTCACATTGTCTGTTGTATAATTGAGTAAATGTTCTTTAGTTGGCCTAATATTCAGATTATTGAAGGCCACATTTACTGATCATTGTTGGGGATCCTTGGTTTTTAATCAGAGCAGCACAGATTTATAATTGTGTTGATTCAAATGCAGCAGATTTGCAACCAAATCTTCCATTCTGTGAACTCTATTCCAGCAAAGTTGAACTAAAATGGGTTTCAAATGAGAGGAAACATTCTCTGCTGTAAACCTCCACTGGAGCTGCCGCCGGACAAATGGCTCTATGTGACATCATCTCGTTGTCTATAGTATAACGAGAACATAAGAGGAAGGAGTGGTGAGGAAATAAACTAAAATGTTTCTTGAGGAAAGGGAACTGGGACAAATACCAGAGCAGAAAATAATAAAGAAAAACTAAAAACTAAAGAGAAATTAAAGAAGGGCAGAGAACAGAGGGAAAGATTAACCCATATGTTTTGGGGTTTTTTCCACATAAACACACAGCAACAGAATCCAGGTCATGTGTGTTATGTGTGTGTGAGTGTAGAGTAGGTTTGGTCCTGATCCCTGCTGGCTGGATCGAGGCTCTGATAGGTGGAGTCTTCAGATGGGGAGACTGGAGAACAGTTCTCATAGAGGGCAATCTGAGGAAAACAAATAGATATTTGACAGAGAAACAAAGCAAAGCTTAAATACAGTTAGAGCCCTTGGGTTATTAGTCCATGGTATCCTACCTGACTCTATCTCATGAGTTATACTAGTGCCTGTTATTGAAGACAAAGCTGGTAAACTGAACATATTTACAGACTTTTTAAACCTTGTAGCGTGTTGATGTTTGATATTAGATAAAACCATCAGTGAAGATTCTCCTTATGTGTGTGATGCAACCTGATTTAAACATCAGTCAGGATTGTAAAACTCCTGAGGTCTGAGCTCAGCTTTAACCAACAGAGAGAGTCAACAAAGAGTCAAAGAAAGTCACCTCCATGTTTGTGCCTTCTGAGGTTCCTCTGGTGTTCACACCTGTGGAAACAAAACGTATTTCTTTCACTTCCATAATAATAATAATTGAAAGTGTAGACAAGCCTGGAAATGAGAACAGAACAGATCCTGATCCCTTTAAACCCACTAATAGAAGGAGGCTAATGCTCTGTAGTTCTAAATTTGTATTTGCAATTTGCCCGCCGCTGAAATGTTACTCCTTCTACCTTACTCATGTATGATCATATATTAGTTTATGAATTGTTAATCTTCCTCTTACACATCATCAGGTTCATTAAATGTTGTGTAACTCCTGTTTGTGATCTCAGGGATCTTCTGTGCCATGCTTGGTCAAGTTTAAATGTTGACATAAGAAATGATTATATTCCTTTATTGATCCCCATGGGGGAAATTCGAGTGTTGGGGATCAATAAAGGAATATAATAATTTCTTATGTCAACATTTAAACCACTTCAGCAATGAGGAAGTTCCAGTTGTTGGTGTCACTGTGTAAGTTTGTCCTGTTGCCTCACCATCAGGTTTGGTGTTCCTCCGAATACAGAATATCATCAGCGCCAGTCCTGAGACGATGACAATGACCACAACAATCACTGCATACAACCACACACCTGAGTGAGGATGAAGAGGGGAACAGTTTGTTTTAACGGAGGGTTGCTGGTGGTTGCAGCTCTAAACACACTCATCAGCCTGCAGTTCAGTGTGCTCCCTGTTTCATCTAAAAAACACTGCAGAGTAATTTACTGTGAGATCATTCATCATGATATAATATTATAATAATTATTTGGACAACGATACGATATTTGCTGATATCATATAACCTGCCACGATGCGTTTTCGCTTCGGATGCTTGTCATCAATATGAGACAATATCATAAACCCATTTAACATAATCTGTTATATTTATATCAACTCACAAAAAGCAACTAAAATATGATGAGATCATTTCATAACTGGGCTCTGAGAGAGGAAGCTTGGACAGATATGGTGACACAGAGGTGCCATGGGAACATAAACATAAAGACGTATCTTGAAGATGATGGTATGTATTGATGTTGTAACTTTGCATCAATGATATTTGATCGTTGATCATTGAGTCAGGAGTCCCACTCTGGAAATCATTTTCCAGGACATTTTCAGTGCAATACTTAAAGCTTCATCTATCACATACAGTGTGTGGATGTACCTCTAGTTGTTGGTCCAGAACTTCCTGAAGTGGCGTTAAAACTCTGAGTCGTTGTTGCTGTGGAGGCTGATGGGACTGATGATGAAATATCTTGAGAGAGATGAACATGCTGATTCTCTTGTGTGTCAGCTGAACTGTTTTAAATGAGCATTTATCAGCGTTCACACTGATGGAATTTAAAACATCAGCTGCTGTCAGTGAAAACTCTCTTCAGACCTCCAGAGACATGAACAAACATTTTCATTCTGTAGTAGAAACTCACCATCTGTGACAACGATCTCAAACTCACGGTAAGGATCTGTGAACAGAAGCCTGTCCAGAACACACCGGTACCGTCCTGAGTCAGACATGGTCAGCTGTGTGATGCCCACATACAGAAATACTCCTGATGGAGCTCCTGGTACATATCTGATGCTGTATCTGTCTCTCTGAGCTGTGAAATCAGTTGTTGCAACAAGAATGTCTTCATCTTTACATTCTCCCTTACAGAAGTATTTCTGGATCCAGAGGTATCAAAGAAACATTCAACTAAGACATTTCCTCCAGTTCTTGAATAGAGGGTTTTTTCTTCAGAAGGATCTCCATCCAGCAGAGCTGTAGACAAGATGAACAATCAATAGTTACTATCTGTAGTTAAGATGATGATTCACAGTTACACTGTTACATATATTAATATAAATGAAGTTCAGTCAGGAAGACTCTCTTCACACTCCTTTTCATTCATAATCTCAGTCTCTCTCTCCACGTGACTCCACCTTCACTTAAAGTTAACCAACCAGATTCTACAGAGGTTCCTTTAGCCAATCACATTGTTGCTGTCAAACTTTAAAATGTTCTCCTCTCTGCTGCTGTCAGTTGTCATTGCAGCACGATCAGATGTGACCCTCCTCCACCCCGTCACCTCCAGTCAGCATCACAGTCATACTCCTCATTCATCATCAGATGCAGCGACTCCCTACATCACCACCACCACCAGTGTCTGGACATCAGGGGGATTATGACTGTCTGACCTCAGCATCACTGCCCCTCTGTTATACTTCAGGATGGAGTCCAATCCCCAAAGACTTTGCACTATTCATTTATTAATGTGTAATAAATGAATGTCCATTCTAATGAAGTCTCTCCTGATTGTAATATGTTGTGTTGGCAGGTGAACACTATTAGTACTACAACTAGTAAATAGTCTACTACCTGTCGATGGAAACGTTCTCTTCAGAAGCACACCCTGTTGAAACTGTAACACCTCTACAGGAAAAAGTCTAGAAAATACCGTTCAAAGCATCCACAATGACACACTTATATCTATCAGCTTCTGCCACTGATATGAAATCAAAACAATAAGTGGTTTTGTGTGTAGTCCACTTATACTATGGATCAGTTTGATCAGTTATACTTAACAGCAGACCTGTCAAAATGTGACTAATTGAATCAGTATTAATGTTAAGGTCTTCTTCAGACAAGAAAGAACATTTAAATGACTTTAAGTAGAAACTCACCATCTACAACGATGACTTCAATCTGATGTGATGAAGATCCAGAAACACACCTGTACAGTCCTGAGTCAGACTTGGTCAGCTGTTTGATGGTCACATAAACATCTCTGCTTCCACTCATCCATTCAATGCTGTATCTGCCTTTCTGAGCTCTGACATTGGTTGTTTTAATGAGAATGTCTTCTGGTTCACACGGTTCCTTACAGAAGATCTTCCTGCTTCCAAGCAAACGAAGACGGACATTTAACTGTGACATCTCCTCCTTCAGCTCCTGTATAGACTTGGGCTTTGACCAGACCGTTGTTTCCATCCTGCAGATCTGCTGAAAAGATGAACAATCATTAGTTACTGTATGTACTTCCTGTAAGATGCTGTAGTCTGATCACGATATTTCCTGCTTCACGTTAACAAAGATCCACAGAGTCACACTGGGAGCTGCCCAGTTCAACCAGTTAGGTCTGTGACTGAAGATTGGAGACTTTGACATCTTTGTTCTTCTTCTAGCCATGCTACATGTTACATTAACATAAAGTGTCCATGTCCTACTTAATGGGTTACATTAATACAAATCATTATTATGAACTCTTATTTTTTCTCATTCTGTGAACATTTGCACTCTTTAGTCCATGTTCTGCACACTCCATCTTTATTCATTTTAAAGACTTTACACAGTGAGGTAGAGAGCACGAACAACAACGGCTGCTTGACTTTCAACATCTACATGTTATTACCACACCACTGTTTCAAAATGCTGTTTGCTTTGTTTTGGCTGGTTATTTTCAAAGGTTCCTATTTGTCTGTAGGAGGAGAGATATGTTTCATACCACATACAGCGGATATTCTGAATTTGGGGAAGTTACAACATCTCTACCAACAGTCAGGGTCACACAAACTCTGTTACTGTAAAAATACAACAAAAGGAAACAAGAAGGCATTTTGTTACATTTGATAAAAGTAGAGCTACAACTATTAATAAACAGAACTACTTTGATAATCAAATAATCGTTTTAGTGATTCTTCAAACATGTGCTGGTTCCAGCTTGTAGAATGTCAGGATTCAACACTTTTTATGTCATATATCTGATATTTAACTGAATATCTGGGGTTTGTACTCGTTGAATAAAACAAGCTATTGAAATATTTAATCTTGGGCTGTGGGAAGTCTCAACGCTTTTACAGTAAATGCTCTTACTGATAATAAGTGAGTTTGTGCCGTTCATTTTCCTTCCTGATGTACCTTTTATTCATAAAGTACTTATAATTATTTTTTCAAGTTTGTCCTAAAACAATACTCACACGCTCATAATCACATTGAAATAGTTTTTGTTCTTCTTTCCACACTGGACACAAAGAGCATGAAAATATATTCTGAGCTCATGTGAGGCTTCAGCAGTCTGACTTAGATAAATCAAGTGAAGTGTCGTATTAACTTCAGATAAACATTTGAAGAAGAGAGAATAAAGAGTGATAGAAATACAAAGTTAATACTCACAGAGGAAGAAGAAGACGATCAAAGTGTGACGGACTTTCATGATGAGACTCTGATGGTTCACCACCGCCTCTCTTCCTTCTTCTCTGACAAACAGGAACTGCTCTCTTCTTTAAATGGATGAGTCCCTCCTCCAAACACAACTCTACTCTCCTCCCCTCTTCATCAGTCTGTATTTCTACTGCAGGGTCTGAGGTTACCTGTGTATTTATTTAAGACTTTACACTGTCCTTAACACTCACTGCAAGGGAACGTATTGTCATATAGTTGTGATAAACCAGTATGGTCTCAAGCATGTCTACACCGTACATAATGATATCTCTTATTGGGATATATTGTTCATTAATGAATTCAAAAGCCATGTTTTTTTCTTTTTATGAACCCATGAATGGATAGTAAAAACTTTTACAATGATATTGTTTTTGGGTGAACTATTCCTTAAGGTGAAAGTACAGAGGTATTATCAGCAGAATGTAGTGTATCAAAAGTAAATGTACCCATGGCTCCTTTCACTGTGTTATATTATAATAGAATATTATAGTATACAGTTTTTATCACTAATGAATACAAGAACAATTTATTGTTGTAGCTACACATGTAAAGCTATGATGGTGTAGCTATGATTGGTACAGTATATACTCATAATGTGACTATTTAAACTTAATCTGTAATACTAACTTTTTTTGAGGAACAGTAATGAAACAGTAAACAAGCTTTTGATTTAAACAGGTGTTATGTTGATTTAACTGTTGTCAATGAAATGCTGATTCTATCAAATTAAAGTGCATGTTTAAAGTTTGTACTGTGGAAAAAGAGGAACTTTCAAACAGAAACTCAAGAAATGATAAAGGAGAGGTTGAAGAGGCAACAATCTGTTGCTACAAAAGCTAAATGCTACAAACATATGATGATGTAATAGAAAATGATACGTTGGTTTAGATTACACTACCAAACAGTATGTAAACGAGTTAAACAAAATCTACAGAAGTAAAATGCAACACAAACATAATAGCAGCAGTTATATTATAGTAATACTAATTTTACTGCACAATTAATACTTTTACCTTTCATACTTTGAGTACACTTTGCTGATAGTATTTTTTGCGCTTTAACTTTGGTGAGGTTTTGAACTGTGATTCTTTTCACAGTGTGCTATTAGTAGTTGACTGCAGTAAAGGATCTAAATACTTTTTCCACTCCTGCTGTTGAAAAGTCACCCATTGGTGACAAAGGATAGCATTCAATTCATATACACGCACATTTCCACATAAAATAAAACATTCACAAACACATATGAATAAATCCACATGAGGTCTTCAAACTAGAAGTAGCCTACGGATCGTATCTAACAGGATGTAACTATTTCTGTGACTTCCTGTTTATTCTTTAAGGCAGCTAAAACTGTCCGACTTGACCACAGTTCTTTTTCGACGCCCCTCACAGCAGCCGCCTGCTCTCATACACTGTCCAGGCGGTGCGTAGTTTATGTTGAACAGGCCTATTATATCCTGCTTCACATTAACACAGACCCACAGAGTCACACTGGGAGCTGCCCAGTTCAACCACAGACTCTGACCGGGGGGATAAGCATCATATCAAACATAAATAAATAAATAACTCACATTCTTCCCACAGTTAGATTTAAATATATTCTAGCGTAAATATGAAGAAAACTGTACATTTATTGGGTTTAATGGCTTTTAAGTTGAAACTCACCATCTGAAACTCTGACCTCAAAGTCACTGTATGAAACTGGAACCAAAGCTTTGCCCAAACCACACCTGCACCGTCCTGAGTCAGACTTGGTCAGATTAGTGAAGGCCACAGTCAGAATTCCTCCAGAAGAACCGTTTATGTATTGAATCCTGTATCTGCCCCTGCGAGCTGCGTTGCCATCTGTTTTAATGAGAATATCTTCTGCTTCACATTCGTTCTTACAGAAGAACTTCATGCTTCCAGACAGAGAAGAGTAGCAAGTAAAGGAAGCCGGTCCTCCTGCAGATACTGTAAAGATGGCGGCACTGACGAGCCGAGTGTTCCCACCACACAGTGCTGTTGGAGAGAAGAACAGAACGTTCTGTGTGGTAGAGGTAATGTAAAACTGACTGCAGGTTGATGAATGTTAAACCATCACCTCACAGAGATGATACAGAGCAAAGATCAACTGTACACTGACACTAGCTGTACTAGCAGCTGCAGAATAAGCTCAAAGCAACATCTGTTTTTTTGTGGTTGTTTCATCATTTTCATCAACTGCATGAATCTGCAAAAAATATTTTGTTGCAATTAAATTGGGTTACATTGTGATGAGGACTTTCTAGTTGGCTGTTTCTTTTGCATGCCCTGTTCATACCAAGCACCCAGGAAGAGAGCCAGGCTTTGAAGCAAGTTTTACATAGTGGTCAAACAGTGGAATTACAACTTCCTGATCCATTACGTATAAAGCAATTTCCCACTACAAACACTTGAATATCCCATATTTAAATAATTTGGTCCTTGTACTTGTAAAGCTGAGTTAGATTCCTTCCTCTGTTAATCAGACCTAGGCTGGACTGAGGGCTGGGAGGCGGGGCTAAAGGAAACACTAGTGCGCCTGCTCTTTGGGCCCATGGATTTAGTAGAGGTTATTTTCATTTGAATTTTGTACTCAGAAGTCCAACTTTTTTTTGCCTCACTAAGTAACTTCCATAGGAACAAACTGCCTCCCACACTCAATCCTGATCTCTTATACGTCCATGCTCTCTTGTTAGACAGCCCAGTAAACCCAAACAAAGCAGCCATGACAGTCCGAACAGGACAGCCATGCATTGACCCAGTAAATGGATTATTTTCTGAGGAACTGCGTGAGGTGATTTATAACCTTTTGTGTCTTTGTCATGACTGAAAATACGTCTCCAGTAGTGTGGACAGGGAAGAAGCCTTGCTGTTTGCATGCCAGACAGTGTAAATGGTAAATGGTTAATGCTTTATGAGTCTCTTGACCACTCGAACCCATTCACACCCATTCTCACACTGATGGCAGGGGCTACCATGCAAGGTGCCACCTGCACATCAGGACTAACATTCACCGTAGGCACAGTTTACAGAAGCAATCTGGGGTTAAATGTCTTGCCCAAGGACACATCGACGGACTAGTGGAGCCGGGGAACAAACTGCCGATCCTCGTAGTGATTGACAGACGACCGACGATCACAGTCGGCGAGCGGTTTCTTGGTTGAAGAATTTATATTAAGTTTATTAAGAACTTTATTTCCATTCATTTGCCTTCAAATATGGCCATCAATAAAATAATTTCATTTATATATAAATGTCAGTCAAATTTATTGAAGACGAAGAAGATGATAAAATGGTTAAGAATTTGAAATGGAAACAAAAAACGTTCAGTTAAAAATAAATATTTGTATAATTTTGTAATGTTTGTGACATATTATACAGAGGTGTAATGATGTCAATATATGCCCACAGATCTTTTTCAATGTCTATTTTTGCTGCGAATCGCACGAGTCGGCCAAATTAAAAATGGGCCAACACGCTGAACATCTAGATGAGCTGCAGCAGAGCCTGTGTGGCTCCTCTAACCTGTTAACATGGGCAGCAGACACTAGGAAGCAAAATACATCAGAGAACAACAGGACATCTGAATAAGAATACAGCAACTAAAAAAAAACTACATTTTGACAAATATACACAGCAAATATCTAAAAGCAAAGAGCCAGTCAGTTAGTCCTCACCTGAGAAGAAGCAGAAGAACAGAACATGATGGATATTCATTCTGAAACAGATCCTGATCACTTCCATCCTTCTGCTCTGTCGGTCTGATCAGCGAGGAAGCAAAGAGAGAGGTCAGTGAAGGTCAGAAGCCTCTTCCAGTTAAAAGTTAAAGTTTAGGAAAAGAAGGTAAGTCGTAGACTGATAGTTCTACTTACAAAGCGAGTTGAGACCGTCTGTTCCCTTTTTGTGATCAACTCTGCTCTTCACACAACTTCTGCGGCAACAAACTTCTCTATTCTTTTTATTGCATCAGACAAAGCTAACACATCCTCCTGCAGCATCACAGCAAACCAGAACGGACAAGATTAACAATTCTAATCCTCTTCTGAATGTATTTGTGAAATTCTAGATGTGTTTTTAAAAGCAATTATTAAGTCATGTAGAAAAGCAGAGTACTGATGAGAGTAGCACCTAGTCTAAATCCTAAAGATAACCATCCCTTCATGAAGGCTTATTGTGGATGTTTTTCATCTCTTTGAAGCCCTTTGTGATATTTTTGAGTCTTTGCAGTTGTTTTTGCATCTTTTTGAGGTGGTTTTGTGTGGCTTTGTGGATGTCTTGACTCCATTAGTATTTGTTGTGAGTCACATTGAAGCCCCTTGTGTCTCTTATGATTTCTTTGAGTCTTTGCGGTTGTTCTAAGTCTCTTTTTGGTAGTTATTTGCTTAAAGAAATATATATTTAAAGTCACCAATCCTATAGAGTGACATTTACACATCCAAACTGTGTGATGCAAACAGAAGAAGGTACAAAGATGAACAGGTCAAATTAAAGTTTAACTTATTGTTAAGATCACTTGATGTAGCCAATAATATTCTGCCACAGTGCGATTAGACGGACCACTAGACTAGAAGAAAAAAAACAGCTGTTCAAAGTAAAAGTCTGCTTCAGTGTATGTGTAGCTACAAAAGTAAAATGTTTTATATAATATTCTATTAGAATATAACACATTATAAGGAGCCATTCTACACTTTTCTGATAATACCTCTGCTCTTTTACTTAAAGGAATGGTTCACCCAAAAACAATATCATAGTGTCTCAATGTCCCTGAAAAAGTTTTTATTAAATATTCGTAGGCTCATGAAAAAAAACTTGACATTTGAATTCATTAATGAACAATATATCCCAATAAGAGATATCATTATGTACGGTGTAGACATGCTGAAGACCATACTGGTTTATCACAACTATATGACAATACGTTCCCTTGCAGTGAGTGTTAAGGACAGTGTAAAGTCATAAATAAATACACAGGTAACCTCAGACCCTGCAGTAGAAATACAGACTGATGAAGAGGGGAGGAGAGTAGAGTTGTGTTTGGAGGAGGGACTCATCCATTTAAAGAAGAGAGCAGTTCCTGTTTGTCAGAGAAGAAGGAAGAGAGGCGGTGGTGAACCATCAGAGTCTCATCATGAAAGTCCGTCACACTTTGATCGTCTTCTTCTTCCTCTGTGAGTATTAACTTTGTATTTCTATCACTCTTTATTCTCTCTTCTTCAAATGTTTATCTGAAGTTAATACGACACTTCACTTGATTTATCTAAGTCAGACTGCTGAAGCCTCACATGAGCTCAGAATATATTTTCATGCTCTTTGTGTCCAGTGTGGAAAGAAGAACAAAAACTATTTCAATGTGATTATGAGCGTGTGAGTATTGTTTTAGGACAAACTTGAAAAATAATTATAAAAGACTTTATAAATAAACAGGTACATCAGGAAGGAAAATGAACGGCACAAACTCACTTATCATCAGTTAGCGCATTTAATAAAAAAGGGCGTTGAGACTTCCCACAGCCCAAGATTAAATATTTCAATAGCTTGTTTTATTCAACGAGTACAAACCCCAGATATTCAGTTAAATATCAGATATATGACATAAAAAGTGTTGAATCCTGACATTCTACAAGCTGGAACCAGCACATGTTTGAAGAATCACTAAAACGATTATTTGATTATCAAAGTAGTTCTGTTTATTAATAGTTGTAGCTCTACTTTTATCAAATGTAACAAAATGCCTTCTTGTTTCCTTTTGTTGTATTTTTACAGTAACAGAGTTTGTGTGACCCTGACTGTTGGTAGAGATGTTGTAACTTCCCCAAATTCAGAATATCCGCTGTATGTGGTATGAAACATATCTCTCCTCCTACAGACAAATAGGAACCTTTGAAAATAACCAGCCAAAACAAAGCAAACAGCATTTTGAAACAGTGGTGTGGTAATAACATGTAGATGTTGAAAGTCAAGCAGCCGTTGTTGTTCGTGCTCTCTACCTCACTGTGTAAAGTCTTTAAAATGAATAAAGATGGAGTGTGCAGAACATGGACTAAAGAGTGCAAATGTTCACAGAATGAGAAAAAATAAGAGTTCATAATAATGATTTGCATTAATGTAACCCATTAAGTAGGACATGGACACTTTATGTTAATGTAACATGTTGGCTAGAAGAAGAACAAAGATGTCAAAGTCAATCTTCAGTCACAGACCTAACTGGTTGAACTGGGCAGCTCCCAGTGTGACTCTGTGGATCTTTGTTAACGTGAAGCAGGAAATATCTGATCAGACTACAGCATCTTACAGGAAGTACATACAGTAACTAATGATTGTTCATCTTTTCAGCAGATCTGCAGGATGGAAACAACGGTCTGGTCAAAGCCCAACTCTATACAGGAGCTGAAGGAGGAGATGTCAGAGTTAAATGTCCGTCTACGTTTCAAAGCAGGAAGATCTTCTGTAAGGAACCGTGTGAACAAGAAGACATTCTCATTGAAAACAACCAATGTCAGAGCTCAGAAAGGCAGATACAGCATTGAATGGATGAGTGGAAGCAGAGATGTTTATGTGACCATCAAACAGCTGACCAAGTCTGACTCAGGACGGTACAGGTGTGGCTCTAGATATTCATCACATCAGATTGAAGTCATCGTTGTAGATGGTGAGTTTCTACTTAAAGTCATTTAAATGTTCTTTCTTGTCTGAAGAAGACCTTAACATTAATACTGATTCAATTAGTCACATTTTGACAGGTCTGCTGTTAAGTATAACTGATCAAACTGATCCATAGTATAAGTGGACTACACACAAAACCACTTATTGTTTTGATTTCATATCAGTGGCAGAAGCTGATAGATATAAGTGTGTCATTGTGGATGCTTTGAACGGTATTTTCTAGACTTTTTCCTGTAGAGGTGTTACAGTTTCAACAGGGTGTGCTTCTGAAGAGAACGTTTCCATCGACAGGTAGTAGACTATTTACTAGTTGTAGTACTAATAGTGTTCACCTGCCAACACAACATATTACAATCAGGAGAGACTTCATTAGAATGGACAATCATTTATTACACATGCATAAGAAATGAATAGTGCAAAGTCTTTGGGGATTGGACTCCATCCTGAAGTATAACAGAGGGGCAGTGATGCTGAGGTCAGACAGTCATAATCCCCCTGATGTCCAGACACTGGTGGTGGTGGTGATGTAGGGAGTCGCTGCATCTGATGATGAATGAGGAGTATGACTGTGATGCTGACTGGAGGTGACGGGGTGGAGGAGGGTCACATCTGATCGTGCTGCAATGACAACTGACAGCAGCAGAGAGGAGAACATTTTAAAGTTTGACAGCAACAATGTGATTGGCTAAAGGAACCTCTGTAGAACCTGGTTGGTTAACTTTAAGTGAACGCCCACAATCAGCTGATAGAGTAAAGTAAAGAGAGTCTTCCTGACTGAACTTCATTTATATTAATATATGTAACAGTGTAACTGTGAATCATCATCTTAACTACAGATAGTAACTATTGATTGTTCATCTTGTCTACAGCTCTGCTGGATGGAGATCCTTCTGAAGAAAAAACCCTCTATTCAAGAACTGGAGGAAATGTCTTAGTTGAATGTTACTTTACTACCTCTGGATCCAGAACATACTTCTGTAAGGGAGAATGTAAAGATGAAGACATTCTTGTTGAAACAACTGATATCACAGCTCAGAGAGACAGATACAGCATCAGATATGTACCAGGAGATCCACCAGGAGTATTTCTGTATGTGGGCATCACACAGCTGACCATGTCTGACTCAGGACGGTACCGGTGTGTTCTGGACAGGCTTCTGTCTTACAGATCCTTACCGTGAGTTTGAGATCATTGTCACAGATGGTGAGTTTCTACTACAGAATGAAAATGTTTGTTCATGTCTCTGGAGGTCTGAAGAGAGTTTTCACTGACAGCAGCTGATGTTTTAAATTCCATCAGTGTGAACGCTGATAAATGCTCATTTAAAACAGTTCAGCTGACACACAAGAGAATCTCATCTCTCTCATCAGGACTTCTTTGTATCAGCATGTTCTTGATGTTCACAGCTCCGCCCACTTCTAAACCAAACCAAGATATTTCATCATCAGTCCCATCAGCCTCCACAGCAACAACGACTCAGAGTTTTAACGCCACTTCAGGAAGTTCTGGACCAACAACTAGAGGTACATCCACACACTGTATGTGATAGATGAAGCTTTAAGTATTGCACTGAAAATGTCCTGGAAAATGATTTCCAGAGGGTTACTCCTGACTCAATGATCAACGATCAAATATCATTGATGCAAAGTTACAACATCAATACATACCATCATCTTCAAGATACGTCTTTATGTTTATGTTCCCATGGCACATCTGTGTCACCATATCTGTCCAAGCTTCCTCTCTCAGAGCCCAGTTATGAAATGATCTCATCATATTTTAGTTGCTTTTTGTGAGTTGATATAAATATAACAGATTGTGTTAAATGGGTTTATGATATTGTCTCATATTGATGACAAGCATCCGAAGCGAAAACGCATCGTGGCAGGTTATATGATATCAGCAAATATCGTATCGTTGTCCAAATAATTATTATAATATTATATCATGATGAATGATCTCACAGTAAATTACTCTGCAGTGTTTTTTAGATGAAACAGGGAGCACACTGAACTGCAGGCTGATGAGTGTGTTTAGAGCTGCAACCACCAGCAACCCTCCGTTAAAACAAACTGTTCCCCTCTTCATCCTCACTCAGGTGTGTGGTTGTATGCAGTGATTGTTGTCGTCATTGTCATCGTCTCAGGACTGGCGCTGATGATATTCTGTATTCGGAGGAACACCAAACCTGATGGTGAGGCAACAGGACAAACTTACACAGTGACACCAACAACTGGAACTTCCTCATTGCTGAAGTGGTTTAAATGTTGACATAAGAAATTATTATATTCCTTTATTGATCCCCAACACTCGAATTTCCCCATGGGGATCAATAAAGGAATATAATCATTTCTTATGTCAACATTTAAACTTGACCAAGCATGGCACAGAAGATCCCTGAGATCACAAACAGGAGTTACACAACATTTAATGAACCTGATGATGTGTAAGAGGAAGATTAACAATTCATAAACTAATATATGATCATACATGAGTAAGGTAGAAGGAGTAACATTTCAGCGGCGGGCAAATTGCAAATACAAATTTAGAACTACAGAGCATTAGCCTCCTTCTATTAGTGGGTTTAAAGGGATCAGGATCTGTTCTGTTCTCATTTCCAGGCTTGTCTACACTTTCAATTATTATTATGGAAGTGAAAGAAATACGTTTTGTTTCCACAGGTGTGAACACCAGAGGAACCTCAGAAGGCACAAACATGGAGGTGACTTTCTTTGACTCTTTGTTGACTCTCTCTGTTGGTTAAAGCTGAGCTCAGACCTCAGGAGTTTTACAATCCTGACTGATGTTTAAATCAGGTTGCATCACACACATAAGGAGAATCTTCACTGATGGTTTTATCTAATATCAAACATCAACACGCTACAAGGTTTAAAAAGTCTGTAAATATGTTCAGTTTACCAGCTTTGTCTTCAATAACAGGCACTAGTATAACTCATGAGATAGTCAGGTAGGATACCATGGACTAATAACCCAAGGGCTCTAACTGTATTTAAGCTTTGCTTTGTTTCTCTGTCAAATATCTATTTGTTTTCCTCAGATTGCCCTCTATGAGAACTGTTCTCCAGTCTCCCCATCTGAAGACTCCACCTATCAGAGCCTCGATCCAGCCAGCAGGGATCAGGACCAAACCTACTCTACACTCACACACACATAACACACATGACCTGGATTCTGTTGCTGTGTATTTATGTGGAAAAACCCCAAAACATATGGGTTAATCTTTCCCTCTGTTCTCTGCCCTTCTTTAATTTCTCTTTAGTTTTTAGTTTTTTTTATTATTTTCTGCTCTGGTATTTGTCCCAGTTCCCTTTCCTCAAGAAACATTTTAGTTTATTTCCTCACCACTCCTTCCTCTTATGTTCTCGTTATACTATAGACAACGAGATGATATAGCTATACCTACTAAAATACAGTTAAACCCATCATCTGCAGAGATTTGATGACTGTATTTGTGTGTCTTGATGATCTACGTTGAATATATTTTTCTGCTCTTTCCTGCTCCAAGACAACCGGTCTTACTTGTTTTAAACATACTCTTAATTTGCTTGTTTGTTTGTTTCTCATTTTTTATCGTACATTTTTCACATTTTCTATTTTTAAATTGTGGCTTTTACTATTAATATATATCACCAAGTTTATTTCCTTGTATGTGTCAATGGTAATAAAACAATGTGTGATTCTGATGTTCTGACTCATTTATGTATAATTAAAAAAAGACCAGGGAACACGTCATGTATCTTAATTCACTTCATTTTAATTTACTCTGCATGTTTTCACTTTCACCACTAAAAATGTCTGCACAAGGCTTTGTACACTACACCACTTTAGATTCAAGAGTTATGTCCAATAATCCATAACGTCCAATACTTATTTCATGCATTTCATAACTCAGTGTTAATATCTCATTTTACACAGGTCCAACACAATGAAGTACACAAGCAGCTTTCTCTGAAGCCCAAAACACCCTGAACCATCCTGCTGCCAAACCCCCATGAGCAACACAGATTAGTAGACTTAATATGATCAATATAACGTATATTTAAAAAAACACTTTAAAAAAAAATGCTGTCATAAAGCCTCAGAAGAGACAGACACAAATGTCTCCTCTCACAGGAGGCGAAAATAGTTAAAATAATTAAGATGTCCCCCTCAAAAAAGGCATTTTGGGAAAGTGATCTACAAATAATGCATCTGTAAATGAAAAGAAGAAGACAAGAAATGTCACAAAGCATTAAGATCTGACAGATCAGATATAAAAGTGGGGATTTGCCCTTAAATGCACACATAGTGTTGAGCTCTGAATGTTGGTCGACAGTAGGGCTGCACCATATTGATCGTTGCATTACTCTCTGAATCAGCAGAGGGCGTACAAACAAAATGAAGTGTGGAGAAGCAAGAAGACACAAAGCAACCTCCACAATGATGAGGACTGATTGTTATTATCTGCCAACTCATATCTCATATTCATGGACTACTTTATGACCTTTGTACAAGACTGTAAAGAAATAATGAAATGCATTATAAAGAAATGAAGGTTGAATATCCAGTAAACACTTTGATCTGATTTGGACGTGGACCCCACCTGTTGAGAAGTGTATAATATTCTGTTCATTATGAAAATGTGGGTCACCTAGACTACCATGACTTGTAAACACTGGATTAGATTTCCTTTTGTTTCTAGCAGCAGATAAGTTGTAGCATTTGGGTTTGCATGTGCAGATCGCCATGTCGCTGCTGAAGACAAACAAACGATATATGGTGCAGCCGTGTGTATCAATAATGCTCTATCACTATTTTGTCAATATGTTTCTGCAAAAGCAGCACCATCATATATTTCTGTACAATCACTGTCCTCTGAGAATAAAGTTGCTTAACTTCTGAGACGTGAAGCGAACAATCTGCATCAGTGGACTTTCTCTGAATCCTCTGAAATGTTTCTTCATATATGAAAGTTCTTCTCATAAAGGTTGTCATCCTATCAACATACTTGAGCATCTCTGTGCCCACACTGTGAAACTGTTTCATCTCACGTCACACTGCAGTTAGTGTGGAATTCATCCAGCGGGGGCAGCGACGAGCAGGCTGACGTTTCATCACCTTGCTCAAATCTTCATTTATTTATTTCTGCCATACTTCCTCCTGTTGCTCTCCTTTTACCTCTCTGCAAATTCATGAGCAAGATTCATAAAGTCCCAGGATTTTCACAATTTCTCTGTTAAAACGAAAACATTTTGAACTCACAGAGCGTCTTTGCATCAGCTTTATATATAAATGCAACGCTCTGCCTGAACACACCAGGTACAGAGAAGAGTCTTCATGAGGTCCAAAGGGGGCAGAGAACCAGAACAAACCTTCAATGTGTCTTTGTGTGAATGGACAGCGTCACCTGATTCCTGGATCAAAGAAGTTCTGATCCGGATCCAGTCTAGTGCTGGATGTAGAGTTAAGCAATGGCACCTCAGTGAAAGAATACTCAACATCCAGACTCTAAAACACACATTTGTTCCCAGTTTCAGCCTCCAGGACTTATGTTCCAACAGGTAACTCAGCTCTTCAGGTTCCTGCACAGTTTTTCAGGACAAAGGTGTCCAACCTTTCTGGGTCATCTCTACTTTTTTCAAGCCGATTCTGTGACATTTCTGCCGTCTCCTGCTCCACTTTGTCCTCATACTCCATCCTCTCAATTCCTTTACTTTGTCACTCCGCTTTATCTAACTGTCATAGACGGTTTCATGTTTAAAATCTCCTCTTTTCATCCGTCCCCGTCGAGTCTTAAGTCTTCTCTCTATTTTCAACTTTCCTTCCAGCTCAAAGAAAGATGAAACAGGGATCTTATAGTTTGTTTCCTTGGTCTCTCCTCCTCTCCTCTCCTTCCTCCCTGTCCTGAGGTCACACTGTGGTCACAGAGAGCAGAAGGTTAGGGTTGAAATATTGTATATATTGTTACAACCAGCCCCTCCTATAACCAGCAGTGTGTGTCTTCACATCGTCAGACAGAGAGACAGATAGGATCAGTGATGCCACAGTATGTGGTTTGTTATTTTAGTGTTTAGACTTGATAAACTTAAATTAGATAGATTATGTGGGTTAGGGTCTGGCTATTCTATATTAATTATTCTAGTGGTCTTTGACAGTTTGGAGGGTTTCAGAGAGAGTCATTCCTGTCTGGACTCGATGCCTTTTAATTTCTAATACGATTAAATGAATGGATAACAAGATTAGTAATTAAACTAGAACATTTCGCAATAAATTTTGCCTGTGTGGCTGCTACTGCCCGAAGACGTTGCATATATTAACAGTTCTAAGACAGCTGTATCATTGAGGTTCATTTAGGGTGAGTTTGGGGTTCAAGTTTGAAGTTCATTTGAGGTACATTTGAAAAAAAACGTGAGTCCAATCGCCAAGATATTATTATCAACAGAGAGAAAAGACTCTGCCGATCGTGTTGATATCATTTTTATGTTTGTGGTGTTTGAAATGTGACCATAGTTGCACTTGAAACGAGGAGTATCAATCATCTAATCTCCGTATGAGAGATTCATAGGACACACGCACACACACACACAGGTGCATACGCTCATGCTTCTGTGCGTGTCACTGGTTGCCATGGTGAGGGAGCACCTGGGCAGAGGCAGACTAATTAACAGAGGTTACAGTACACATGATTTTGAACAAAACTAGCTGTCAAACTCCTGCCTCCAATCGTAAAACCACGAGTTCAATGGACAACATATCGATACCATCAGAGAGATAAGACTCTGACAAATGCAGAGATGTACTTTTTATGTTTGTGGTGTCAGAAATATGAGCTTCAGAGCAGATTAGAAAACTGTAACCATCTGCTTTCTTTGAGAAATTGACGTCAGATTTAACATTGAGTCTAATCGAGCAGTTGGTTGGAGTTCATTTTGCTTTCAGGCACATGGAGTCAAACGTGTAAGTCTGATTGATTTCATAGACACATGTCTACGACCAGCACATTATTTCCTACTCTTTTACCACAAAATGGTGTATGAAGAGTGACAATTGTGGAGATAGGAGCAAGTTGTTTGGAAAAATTACAGATGATTTTACAGCTCATCACCCACTCTAAATCTGAACATTCCATCCAATACACACCCATTATAAAATCTGAAAAAGCATTCATCTCTATGAGGAAATTTCTCGCCGTTTTTCCCAGTTCCCTTGGAAACAGGTGGGTGAATCTCTGAGAAAAGTCATAGCACACGATTCCCGACCAGGCCGCGCGATTTGATGTATTTTGACGCATGTGCTGACAACGCTGTGGGAGGAGATATGCGGCACACAGAATGATGAATGAATTGATTTCAAATAACACACAAATCATGTCAGATAGTGAAGGGAAGATAGTGATGTCCTTATACTCCAAACACTACTCTTCCCTATCAATCTAAATTATTATTATTCAGGGCTTATCCGACACCAACTCATGATCATATTAGAAGAGGTCAGTTTCCTACTTTGTGCAGCGTTGTGCAGATGACTTTACGGTGGGTTCAGCCGGCTGTTTCTGCTCCAATGCTGACGATTCTCGACTCTCCAAGCGGATGTTGTTTTCCGTCGGGAAGCGATGATTGCCGGTTGATGGAGTGAAGAAGATGTGGTTCTCGGCTTGTCCTCGGAGGTCCACCGAGTGGACTGGCAAATAGTCTCTGAATTTCACACACCGCTGTTGCAAAGTGAACTGGAAAGCGGATCTCAGTTTACGTGCTCTCCGGGTCTTTATCCACTGAAGTAGGCTCTGAATCCAGCGGTGCTTGGGCCGGATATTGCCCTGAATAAATTTATAACTGAAGCTACTCGTTGATATACTTAAACTAATCTCGTTCGGCCTAAACGATAATAATTAAAGTTGATATCTCACAAGGTCAACAGACGTACACTAAAACAAAAAAAGGCTTGCTTAAAATGATTAACTATAAGATGCTCAAAAGTAGTTGAGAAGAAAGAGCACAGACAATAACTGCGGCTCTCAAATAAAATAAAAATAACGGGAGTGTGTATGGAGCTCTTTAAAACTTAACAAAACGCTCAACCAACACAAACGAAGAACGAAAAGACAAGAGAGCGACAAAGAAAAGTTCACCAGTTTTTATCCATTGCAGGAACTGGTGTCAAATCGTAGGCGCGGTCGTGATTTATGACACTTCTCCGTGACGATTCCAGGTTACTTTGTCTCCTAATGTTGCCGTGCTCTTGGTTAGTAAATTAATTAATCCAACATTTTAGACAAATAAATCACATACTTTCCTTCACTATGAGATTAATAAACCTTACACACTGATCAACTTGTATGTATACAGAAATGGAGTTTTGGTTACATACACTTAATACACAGTATTTAACAAAGGTAATGCGGATCAGAAATGCGCATCTGTCATGTGACTTACTAGCGTGTAAACATTTTATAACTATCGCTAATATTTACTGTTTCTTTACTAATGCACAAAACATTCCGTTCCTTCAATAAAAATATATGTCTTATCCACAATTGACCACTGGATGGCAGTATGGTCACATGGTGAGCATGAAACTATTTAGCTCTGTTCTCCACTCACAGCTTCAGGACAAAGATGTACTTTCCTGAAATCAACTGTGGAATAACTTGAGTGGGGTTATTGAATACTCTAAAGACTTATACAGTGTTATTCCGAGCTACAGAGAATACTTGTAAGACAACTATTCTCTTGACTTAAGTAGTTTAGTTATGTTTAGATTTGTCGAGGTACCATCTGGTATGATGGGGAGTCTCTTGGAAAGTGTATTCGAAAACTCCTCTGTAGAGATGAAATACCAGAGTGGGGGTTTTGGAAGGTCTCTGCGTCAGGAGACAAGATTCTCCAGTGTTAGATCAACAAAGGTCCATCCAGTCTCACTACAGAGATAATGAAGGCTCTCTAAACATTGAAATAATTTATATAATAATAAAAAAAATTCTCTTAACACTTTTGCATTTATAAGCCAGGCAGATAAGCCTTCAGCGCTCTCCGCCTGTATTACTATTGGTTGAGCTGTACTGCAGCAGAACTGGCGATATTAAAAGCAGTATGTGAATTGGTGTGTGAGCACTTGTTTTGTGGTAGGAAAACACCATGCCACATCCTTCAGTCCTCTCACTGGTGTGCACAAACCCTACTTTACCACAACACACCGAACAGAGAGAGAGAGAGAGAGAGAGAAGAAACTCAAAATGATATGTTCAGTCCTCAAATTATTTGAAAAATAAAAAATACATTTTATCGTCTATTCATTGAAGTGGCAGTTATGATTTTAATTTGGAGACGTCAGTTAAGATGTGAATGTCTTTATATGTCTTCAGGCTCATGGAGAACCCCTGGATGTGATAATGACAGGAATGCAGGTTGGACTGTTAATTGGACATGAAGGAATTTTGCATGATGCATTTCCTTTGGAAGTCTTCAATGTGGCTGTGGTAGCAGAGGAGAAGATCATCCGACATGAGCTCAGAGACTTGCCCACAGGCTTTGCCATGTTAATGGGAGCAATGTACTGCCTTAATCTGGAGTACCCCCGTAATATGAAGAACACATTTGAGTTCCTCCAGAGGGTCATCATGAACATTCAACCTGACCAATGCTCAGCAAGAATCCATGGGCTCAGAAACAAACTGCTAAGTTATCGCCTTTGAAAAAATGAAAGCACATCTCAAGTTATTTGAGGATTCTTGCATTGTTCTCCACATAAACACTGTTTATGTGGAGAACAATGTTAAGGCATGTTTAAGGTGTATCAGGATGCAACATTTTTCTGATTGATTTTATTGACCTGTTGTTATAATCTCACATTTGTCACTGTACAACCCTACCTTTCCTGTCTGTCTCTGTCTGTCTGTCCACAACCCCACCTCCTGTCTGTCTGTCAGATTGCCTCCACTTGTATGTGGGAGCAATGTTTTAAACACAGCTTTTCGGGGGTGTAGGCATGTTTGAGATGTACTTAAACCCCATGTTTAAGAATGTTTATCTTTTCTTCAAATAAATGCTGTATTTTTGAACAGAAGTAAGAATTCTGGGTGTTTTTTTGATAAAGCAAGCAAACTTGCAATTATTAATTTAAATTCTCTTAGCTTGAAATAGCAAGTTGTATAGACTTGGTTAAGTTATTTCAACTTGAAACTGAGTTACAATAATGCAGAAATGTGTGTTTGTTTGACAAGGTAAGGCAAGTTTTCTTAAACTGATAATGTAATACAATTCTTTGTTTTAAGTGACAAAAAGTTAAATCAACTCCGACAACTTAAAAAACAATGTTCAGACAACTAGACCATTGCAGTTAAATCAACTTAACGAACTTTAATTTCTGAGTTGAATCAAAGGCGGTCTTCAAGTTGAGTTGAATTGCCTTTTCAAGGCAGCAGGTGAACTTTCACATGTAAATGTTGAAAGTCAAGCAGCCGTTGTTGTTCGTGCTCTCTACCTCACTGTGTAAAGTCTTTAAAATGAATAAAGATGGAGTGTGCAGAACATGGACTAAAGAGTGCAAATGTTCACAGAATGAGAAAAAATAAGAGTTCATAATAATGATTTGCATTAATGTAACCCATTAAGTAGGACATGGACACTTTATGTTAATGTAACATGTAGCATGGCTAGAAGAAGAACAAAGATGTCAAAGTCTCCAATCTTCAGTCACAGACCTAACTGGTTGAACTGGGCAGCTCCCAGTGTGACTCTGTGGATCTTTGTTAACGTGAAGCAGGAAATATCGTGATCTTACAGGAAGTACATACAGTAACTAATGATTGTTCATCTTTTCAGCAGATCTGCAGGATGGAAACAACGGTCTGGTCAAAGCCCAAGTCTATATAAGAGCTGAAGGAGGAGATGTCAGAGTTGAATGTCCGTCTTCTTCGTTTGGAAGCTGGAAGATCTTCTGTAAGGAACCGTGTGAACCAGAAGACAATCTCATTGAAACAACCTATGTCAGAGCTCAGAAAGGCAGATACAGCATTAAATGGATGAGTGAAAGCAGAGATGTTTATGTGACCATCAAACAGCTGACCAAGTCTGACTCAGGACGGTACAGGTGTGGCTCTAGATATTCATCACATCAGATTGAAGTCATCGTTGTAGATGGTGAGTTTCTACTTAAAGTCATTTAAATGTTCTTTCTTGTCTGAAGAAGACCTTAACATTAATACTGATTCAATTAGTCACATTTTGACAGGTCTGCTGTTAAGTATAACTGATCAAACTGATCCATAGTATAAGTGGACTACACACAAAACCACTTATTGTTTTGATTTCATATCAGTGGCAGAAGCTGATAGATATAAGTGTGTCATTGTGGATGCTTTGAACGGTATTTTCTAGACTTTTTCCTGTAGAGGTGTTACAGTTTCAACAGGGTGTGCTTCTGAAGAGAACGTTTCCATCGACAGGTAGTAGACTATTTACTAGTTGTAGTACTAATAGTGTTCACCTGCCAACACAATGTATTACAGAGGAGGGACAACTGACAACAGCAGAGAGGAGAACATTTTAAAGTTTGACAGCAACAATGTGATTGGCTAAAGGAACCTCTGTAGAATCTGGTTGGTTAACCTTAAGTGAAGGTGGAGTCACGTGGAGAGAGAGACTGAGATTATGAATGAAAAGGAGTGTGAAGAGAGTCTTCCTGACTGAACTTCATTTATATTAATATATGTAACAGTGTAACTGTGAATCATCATCTTAACTACAGATAGTAACTATTGATTGTTCATCTTGTCTACAGCTCTGCTGGATGGAGATTCTTCTGAAGAAAAACTCCTCTATTCAAGAACTGGAGGAAATGTCTCAGTTGCATGTTACTTTACTACCTCTGGATCCAGGATATACTTCTGTAAGGGAGAATGTAAAGATGAAGACATTCTTGTTGAAACAACTAATCTCACAGCTCAGAGAGACAGATACAGCATCAGATATGTACCAGGAGATCCATCAGGAGTATTTCTGTTTGTGGACATCACACAGCTGACCATGTCTGACTCAGGACGGTACCGGTGTGTTCTGGACAGGTTTCTGTCTACAGATCCTTACTGTGAGTTTGAGATCGTTGTCACAGATGGTGAGTTTCTACTTTTCTTTTTTTTGGGGGCGACTGTGGCTCAGTGGAGAGCAGGGTGGTCCTCCAATCAGAGGATCGGCGGTTTGATCCCTGGCTCTGGCAGTCCATGTCGATGTGTCCTTGGGCAAGACACTTAACCCCGAGTTGCTCTCGAAGGGTGTGTGAATGATTAGATAGATCCCGATGGGCAGGTGGCACCTTGCATGGTAGTCCCTGTCATCAGTGTATGAATGGGTGTGAATGGGTGATTGATTTGTAATGTCACAGTTCTTCCTCCATACTGTCAGTAGTTCCATACTCCCTGTCACTCTGTCTCACTCACCTAATTGGCTCACTCTGTTCACCTGCCTGTCACTCTCTCTCAGTTCACTCCGGCCACTCCCAGTTCCACTTCCAGCTCACAGCCCAGCGCCCTCTCTCTCACCACACTCTCCCTCACTCACCTAATCAGCCTCATGCAGTGCACCTGTCTGCCACACCCACCTCATCAGCACAATCCCTCTCACCTGCTCACTCTGCTGCACCTACACCCTGCAGTATAAATGCCCCACTCATTCACACACTCGCTGCCAGATCGTTCGTTGTTTTCATGCTACACTTTCCAGCAATTTCCCGTGGACTGATTTCCCGTTGCTGACCCTGCCTGTCTGGACTTCCCTGCCTTGCCTGTGCCCCGGTCAACATCTCAGCCTTCTGTCCCCGACCACGAGATTAGCCTCCACTTCCTCTGGTTTCCGTCTCCCACTGTGAGTCATATCCTGCCTGTCTGTCTGCTGTGTTCTCAGTTTCAAATAAAGCTCCAGAACTTTATCTGTCTCCTCGTCGTACTGCTCTTGGGTCCACACCCCACCCGTGACAGTACGATCTGGCCATGACATGGACCCAGCGTTCGACACCTCGTCACAGGCCCGGTTCGGGTTCATTGAAGAGGCGCTCCAGAGACGCGAGACCAAGGTTGTCACCAACACCGCTGATGTTCGTCACGCCCTGGCGAGCAGCAACCAGGCCTGGACTGCCCTGTTTAACCAGGTTCAGCAGCTCACGACAGCCATTTCGCAGACCTTCGCTCAGCCTGTCCCCAAGCTTGTCTCGCCGGCTTTCCAGACTGTGCCTGTCTCGCCGGCTTTCTGGCCGATGCCTGCACCTCCTGTCCCGCCGGCTTTCCAGCTGACGCCTGTCCCGTCGGCGCCCCTGCCGTTTCCTGTTTCCTGTTTTCCTGATTTGGCTCATATTCATTACGTTTGGACTTATAAAACAGTCAAATTATTTAGTTTGAAATGTAACTGCACATGTATCCCCTCGTGACAGCGTTGACGGTTTGTTCTGTTTGCAGAAATCATATGAATATGTGCAGGTGCACACCGGCTTGTATATCTGACGTAATCATTTAAAGGTGCTAAATTCTAAATTTTCTTCAGCCTCAGACCTAACTGGTTGAACTGGGCAGCTCCCAGTGTGACTCTGTGGATCTTTGTTAACGTGAAGCAGGAAATATCGTGATCAGACTACAGCATCTTACAGGAAGTACATACAGTAACTAATGATTGTTCATCTTTTCAGCAGATCTGCAGGATGGAAACAACGGTCTGGTCAAAGCCCAACTCTATACAGGAGCTGAAGGAGGAGATATCACAGTTGAATGTCCGTCTTCTTCGTTTGGAAGCTGGAAGATCTTCTGTAAGGAACCGTATGAACCAGAAGACATTCTCATTGGAACAACCGATGTCGAAGCTCAGAAAGGCAGATACAGCATTGAATGGATGAGTGGAAGCAGAGATGTTTATGTGACCATCAGACAGCTGACCAAGTCTGACTCAGGACGGTACGGGTGTTTATCTGGATCTTCATTTCAGTTGATTGACATCATTGTTGCAGATGGTGAGTTTCTACTTAAAGTCATTTAAATGGTCTTTCTTGTCTGAAGAAGACCTTAACATTAATACTGATTCAATTAGTCACATTTTGACAGGTCTGCTGTTAAGTATAACTGATCAAACTGATCCATAGTATAAGTGGACTACACACAAAACCACTTATTGTTTTGATTTCATATCAGTGGCAGAAGCTGATAGATATAAGTGTGTCATTGTGGATGCTTTGAACGGTATTTTCTAGACTTTTTCCTGTAGAGGTGTTACAGTTTCAACAGGGTGTGCTTCTGAAGAGAACGTTTTCATCGACAGGTAGTAGACTATTTACTAGTTGTAGTACTAATAGTGTTCACCTGCCAACACAACATATTACAATCAGGAGAGACTTCATTAGAATGGACATTCATTTATTACACATTAATATAAATGAATAGTGCAAAGTCTTTGGGGATTGGACTCCATCCTGAAGTATAACAGAGGGGCAGTGATGCTGAGGTCAGACAGTCATAATCCCCCTGATGTCCAGACACTGGTGGTGGTGGTGATGTAGGGAGTCGCTGCATCTGATGATGAATGAGGAGTATGACTGTGATGCTGACTGGAGGTGACGGGGTGGAGGAGGGTCACATCTGATCGTGCTGCAATGACAACTGACAGCAGCAGAGAGGAGAACATTTTAAAGTTTGACAGCAACAATGTGATTGGCTAAAGGAACCTCTGTAGAATCTGGTTGGTTAACTTTAAGTGAAGGTGGAGTCACGTGGAGAGAGAGACTGAGATTATGAATGAAAAGGAGTGTGAAGAGAGTCTTCCTGACTGAACTTCATTTATATTAATATATGTAACAGTGTAACTGTGAATCATCATCTTAACTACAGATAGTAACTATTGATTGTTCATCTTGTCTACAGCTCTGCTGGATGGAGATCCTTCTGAAGAAAAAACCCTCTATTCAAGAACTGGAGGAAATGTCTTAGTTGAATGTTACTTTGATACCTCTGAATCCAGGAAATACTTCTGTAAGGGAGAATGTAAAGATGAAGACATTCTTGTTGAAACAACTGATCGCACAGCTCAGAGAGACAGATACAGCATCAGCTATTTAACAGGAGATACATCAGGAGTATTTCTGTATGTGGACATCACACAGCTGACCATGTCTGACTCAGGACGGTACCGGTGTGGTCTGGACAAGCCTTTGGCTCCAGATCCTTACCATGAGTTTAAGATCGTTGTCACAGATGGTGAGTTTCTACTACAGAATGAAAATGTTTGTTCATGTCTCTGGAGGTCTGAAGAGAGTTTTCACTGACAGCAGCTGATGTTTTAAATTCCATCAGTGTGAACGCTGATAAATGCTCATTTAAAACAGTTCAGCTGACACACAAGAGAATCTCATCTCTCTCATCAGGACTTCTTTGTATCAGCATGTTCTTGATGTTCACAGCTCCGCCCACTTCTAAACCAAACCAAGATATTTCATCATCAGTCCCATCAGCCTCCACAGCAACAACGACTCAGAGTTTTAACTCCACTTCAGGAAGTTCTGGACCAACAACTAGAGGTACATCCACACACTGTATGTGACAGATGAAGCTTTAAGTATTGCACTGAAAATGTCCTGGAAAATGATTTCCAGAGTGGGACTCCTGACTCAATGATCAACGATCAAATATCATTGATGCAAAGTTACAACATCAATACATACCATCATCTTCAAGATACGTCTTTATGTTTATGTTCCCATGGCACATCTGTGTCACCATATCTGTCCAAGCTTCCTCTCTCAGAGCCCAGTTATGAAATGATCTCATCATATTTTAGTTGCTTTTTGTGAGTTGATATAAATATAACAGATTATGTTAAATGGGTTTATGATATTGTCTCATATTGATGACAAGCATCCGAAGCGAAAACGCATCGTGGAAGGTTTTATGATATCAGCAAATATCGTATCGTTGTCCAAATAATTATTATAATATTATATCATGATGAATGATCTCACAGTAAATTAGTCTACAGTGTTTTTTAGATGAAACAGGGAGCACACTGAACTGCAGGCTGATGAGTGTGTTTAGAGCTGCAACCACCAGCAACCCTCCGTTAAAACAAACTGTTCCCCTCTTCATCCTCACTCAGGTGTGTGGTTGTATGCAGTGATTGTTGTGGTCATTGTCATCGTCTCAGGACTGGCGCTGATGATATTCTGTATTCGGAGGAACACCAAACCTGATGGTGAGGCAACAGGACAAACTTACACAGTGACACCAACAACTGGAACTTCCTCATTGCTGAAGTGGTTTAAATGTTGACATAAGAAATTATTATATTCCTTTATTGATCCCCAACACTCGAATTTCCCCCATGGGGATCAATAAAGGAATATAATCATTTCTTATGTCTGCTCACATTTAAACTTGACCAAGCATGGCACAGAAGATCCCTGAGATCACAAACAGGAGTTACACAACATTTAATGAACCTGATGATGTGTAAGAGGAAGATTAACAATTCATAAACTAATATATGATCATACATGAGTAAGGTAGAAGGAGTAACATTTCAGCGGCGGGCAAATACAAATTTAGAACTACAGAGCATTAGCCTCCTTCTATTAGTGGGTTTAAAGGGATCAGGATCTGTTCTGTTCTCATTTCCAGCCTTGTCTACACTTTCAATTATTATTATGGAAGTGAAAGAAATACGTTTTGTTTCCACAGGTGTGAACACCAGAGGAACCTCAGAAGGCACAAACATGGAGGTGACTTTCTTTGACTCTTTGTTGACTCTCTCTGTTGGTTAAAGCTGAGCTCAGACCTCAGGAGTTTTACAATCCTGACTGATGTTTAAATCAGGTTGCATCACACACATAAGGAGAATCTTCACTGATGGTTTTATCTAATATCAAACATCAACACGCTACAAGATTTAAAAAGTCTGTAAATATGTTCAGTTTACCAGCTTTGTCTTCAATAACAGGCACTAGTATAACTCATGAGATAGAGTCAGGTAGGATACCATGGACTAATAACCCAAGGGCTCTAACTGTATTTAAGCTTTGCTTTGTTTCTCTGTCAAATATCTATTTGTTTTCCTCAGATTGCCCTCTATGAGAACTGTTCTCCAGTCTCCCCATCTGAAGACTCCACCTATCAGAGCCTCGATCCAGCCAGCAGGGATCAGGACCAAACCTACTCTACACTCACACACACATAACACACATGACCTGGATTCTGTTGCTGTGTATTTATGTGGAAAAACCCCCAAAACATATGGGTTAATCTTTCCCTCTGTTCTCTGCCCTTCTTTAATTTCTCTTTAGTTTTTGGTTTTTCTTTATTATTTTCTGCTCTGGTATTTGTCCCAGTTCCCTTTCCTCAAGAAACATTTTAGTTTATTTCCTCACCACTCCTTCCTCTTATGTTCTCGTTATACTATAGACAACGAGATGATATAGCTATACCTACTAAAATACAGTTAAACCCATCATCTGCAGAGATTTGATGACTGTATTTGTGTGTCTTGATGATCTACGTTGAATATATTTTTCTGCTCTTTCCTGCTCCAAGACAACCGGTCTTACTTGTTTTAAACATACTCTTAATTTGCTTGTTTGTTTGTTTCTCATTTTTTATCGTACATTTTTCACATTTTCTATTTTTAAATTGTGGCTTTTACTATTAATATATACGTGTGTGTTTATTGTCACCCATCAATCACCAAGTTTATTTCCTTGTATGTGTCAATGGTAATAAAACAATGTCTGATTCTGATGTTCTGACTCATTTATGTATAATTAAAAAAAGACCAGGCAACACGTCATGTATCTTAATTCACTTCATTTTAATTTACTCTGCATGTTTTCACTTTCACCACTAAAAATGTCTGCACAAGGCTTTGTACACTACACCACTTTAGATTCAAGAGTTATGTCCAATAATCCATAACGTCCAATACTTATTTCATGCATTTCATAACTCAGTGTTAATATCTCATTTTACACAGGTCCAACACAATGAAGTACACAAGCAGCTTTCTCTGAAGCCCAAAACACCCTGAACCATCCTGCTGCCAAACCCCCATGAGCAACACAGATTAGTATTATTAGACTTAATATGATCAATATAACGTATATTTAAAAAAACACTTTAAAAAAAAATGCTGTCATAAAGCCTCAGAAGAGACAGACACAAATGTCTCCTCTCACAGGAGGCGAAAATAGTCTCAAAAGGCATTTTGGGAAAGTGATCTACAAATAATGCATCTGTAAATGAAAAGAAGAAGACAAGAAATGTCACAAAGCATTAAGATCTGACAGATCAGATATAAAAGTGGGGATTTGCCCTTAAATGCACACATAGTGTTGAGCTCTGAATGTTGGTCGACAGTAGGGCTGCACCATATTGATCGATGCATTACTCTCTGAATCAGCAGAGGGCGTACAAACAAAATGAAGTGTGGAGAAGCAAGAAGACACAAAGCAACCTCCACAATGATGAGGACTGATTGTTATTATCTGCCAACTCATATCTCATATTCATGGACTACTTTATGACCTTTGTACAAGACTGCAAAGAAATAATGAAATGCATTATAAAGAAATGAAGGTTGAATATCCAGTAAACACTTTGATCTGATTTGGACGTTGAGAAGTGTATAATATTCTGTTCATTATGAAAATGTGGGTCACCTAGACTACCATGACTTGTAAACACTGGATTAGATTTCCTTTTGTTTCTAGCAGCAGATAAGTTGTAGCATTTGGGTTTGCATGTGCAGATCGCCATGTCGCTGCTGAAGACAAACAAACGATATATGGTGCAGCCGTGTGTATCAATAATGCTCTATCACTATTTTGTCAATATGTTTCTGCAAAAGCAGCACCATCATATATTTCTGTACAATCACTGTCCTCTGAGAATAAAGTTGCTTAACTTCTGAGACGTGAAGCAAACAATCTGCATCAGTGGACTTTCTCTGAATCCTCTGAAATGTTTCTTCATATATGAAAGTTCTTCTCATAAAGGTTGTCATCCTATCAACATACTTGAGCATCTCTGTGCCCACACTGTGAAACTGTTTCATCTCACGTCACACTGCAGTTAGTGTGGAATTCATCCAGCGGGGGGCAGCGACGAGCAGGCTGACGTTTCATCACCTTGCTCAAATCTTCATTTATTTCTTTCTGCCATACTTCCTCCTGTTGCTCTCCTTTTACCTCTCTGCAAATTCATGAGCAAGATTCATAAAGTCCCAGGATTTTCACAATTTCTCTGTTAAAACGAAAACATTTTGAACTCACAGAGCGTCTTTGCATCAGCTTTATATATAAATGCAACGCTCTGCCTGAACACACCAGGTACAGAGAAGAGTCTTCATGAGGTCCAAAGGGGGGCAGAGAACCAGAACAAACCTTCAATGTGTCTTTGTGTGAATGGACAGCGTCACCTGATTCCTGGATCAAAGAAGTTCTGATCCGGATCCAGTCTAGTGCTGGATGTAGAGTTAAGCAATGGCACCTCAGTGAAAGAATACTCAACATCCAGACTCTAAAACACACATTTGTTCCCAGTTTCAGCCTCCAGGACTTATGTTCCAACAGGTAACTCAGCTCTTCAGGTTCCTGCACAGTTTTTCAGGACAAAGGTGTCCAACCTTTCTGGGTCATCTCTACTTTTTCAAGCCGATTCTGTGACATTTCTGCCGTCTCCTGCTCCACTTTGTCCTCATACTCCATCCTCTCAATTCCTTTACTTTGTCACTCCGCTTTATCTAACTGTCATAGACGGTTTCATGTTTAAAATCTCCTCTTTTCATCCGTCCCCGTCGAGTCTTAAGTCTTCTCTCTATTTTCAACTTTCCTTCCAGCTCAAAGAAAGATGAAACAGGGATCTTATAGTTTGTTTCCTTGGTCTCTCCTCCTCTCCTCTCCTTCCTCCCTGTCCTGAGGTCACACTGTGGTCACAGAGAGCAGAAGGTTAGGGTTGAAATATTGTATATATTGTTACAACCAGCCCCTCCTATAACCAGCAGTGTGTGTCTTCACATCGTCAGACAGAGAGACAGATAGGATCAGTGATGCCACAGGGCTGTTAGCCAGTTTAATGTAAACTATTGAACAGCACAACTGTATGTGGTTTGTTATTTTAGTGTTTAGACTTGATAAACTTAAATGAGATAGATTATGTGGGTTAGGGTCTGGCTATTCTATATTAATTATTCTCGTGGTCTTTGACAGTTTGGAGGGTTTCAGAGAGAGTCATTCCTGTCTGGACTCGATGCCTTTGTTCCTCGTCTTTTGAAGCTGTACAAAGCAGGTATTGCATCGAGCAGGAGATTGAGTCTGATCCGTGTTCTGCAGTGTCTGGAAAAGGAGATATGCACTGTATAGAAAAAAAGTTTCTTGTTAATGTGTACTAAAATTAGGATTATAGCTTTCATTCATCTACTCTTGCCCTATTTTTTAGGACACAAACCAAAACAGACGAACAGATGCCCTGCTTGGTCTTCCATGTTATCTAAAATAAAATAAGATAATCCTTTATCAGTCCCAAAATTTACATTTATCAGAGGATTCCTCTGACATAATCCGGACGTGTGATGTAAAATACTGTATTTACACATTAACTACACTCAATTGTTGTAATGCGACAATAGTAACATTTTTCACGTTTATGGGTTACCATACCTAAAGTCACACTCATTTTTACAGAAATTGTGTAAAATTGCAAACAATACCTTTTCAGCTTAGTTTTCTTCACATTTTTTTAGGGATGTAGCGGATATAAACTACCTTAAAAAATTAAAATATTGCACTCGTAAAAACTCAGCACCACCTCCTTATGGAGGAAAATAACAAAAATAAAATCGATAATTTGGCAACAAATCCTCAGTCTTTCAGGCGTAAGTACTTAGTTCATTGACCTTATAGTTCCCACTTTTAAATAATATGACAGACAAAGACTTGGCGATAAATGGGTAATTAATTTCTAATACAATTAAATGAATGGATAACAAGATTAGTAATTAAACTAGAACATTTCGCAATAAATTTTGCCTGTGTGGCTGCTACTGCCCGAAGACGTTGCATATATTAACAGTTCTAAGACAGCTGTATCATTGAGGTTCATTTAGGGTGAGTTTGGGGTTCATTTGAAGTTCATTTGAGGTACATTTGAGGTACATTTGAAAAAAAACGTGAGTCCAATCGCCAAGATATTATTATCAACAGAGAGAAAAGACTCTGCCGATCGTGTTGATATCATTTTTATGTTTGTGGTGTTTGAAATGTGACCAAAGTTGCACTTGAAACGAGGAGTATCAATCCTCTAATCTCCGTATGAGAGATTCATAGGACACACGCACACACACACACAGGTGCATACGCTCATGCTTCTGTGCGTGTCACTGGTTGCCATGGTGAGGGAGCACCTGGGCAGAGGCAGACTAATTAACAGAGGTTACAGTACACATGATTTTGAACAAAACTAGCTGTCAAACTCCTGCCTCCAATCGTAAAACCACGAGTTCAATGGACAACATATCGATACCATCAGAGAGATAAGACTCTGACAAATGCAGAGATGTACTTTTTATGTTTGTGGTGTCAGAAATATGAGCTTCAGAGCAGATTAGAAAACTGTAACCATCTGCTTTCTTTGAGAAATTGACGTCAGATTTAACATTGAGTCTAATCGAGCAGTTGGTTGGAGTTCATTTTGCTTTCAGGCACATGGAGTCAAACGTGTAAGTCTGATTGGTTTCATAGACACATGTCTACGACCAGCACATTATTTCCTACTCTTTTACCACAAAATGGTGTATGAAGAGTGACAATTGTGGAGATAGGAGCAAGTTGTTTGGAAAAATTACAGATGATTTTACAGCTCATCACCCACTCTAAATCTGAACATTCCATCCAATACACACCCATTATAAAATCTGAAAAAGCATTCATCTCTATGAGGAAATTTCTCGCCGTTTTTCCCAGTTCCCTTGGAAACAGGTGGGTGAATCTCTGAGAAAAGTCATAGCACACGATTCCCGACCAGGCCGCGCGATTTGATGTATTTTGACGCATGTGCTGACAACGCTGTGGGAGGAGATATGCGGCACACAGAATGATGAATGAATTGATTTCAAATAACACACAAATCATGTCAGATAGTGAAGGGAAGATAGTGATGTCCTTATACTCCAAACACTACTCTTCCCTATCAATCTAAATTATTATTATTCAGGGCTTATCCGACACCAACTCATGATCATATTAGAAGAGGTCAGTTTCCTACTTTGTGCAGCGTTGTGCAGATGACTTTACGGTGGGTTCAGCCGGCTGTTTCTGCTCCAATGCTGACGATTCTCGACTCTCCAAGCGGATGTTGTTTTCCGTCGGGAAGCGATGATTGCCGGTTGATGGAGTGAAGAAGATGTGGTTCTCGGCTTGTCCTCGGAGGTCCACCGAGTGGACTGGCAAATAGTCTCTGAATTTCACACACCGCTGTTGCAAAGTGAACTGGAAAGCGGATCTCAGTTTACGTGTTCTCCGGGTCTTTATCCACTGAAGTAGGCTCTGAATCCAGCGGGTGCTTGGGCCGGATATTGCCCTGAATAAATTTATAACTGAAGCTACTCGTTGATATACTTAAACTAATCTCGTTCGGCCTAAACGATAATAATTAAAGTTGATATCTCACAAGGTCAACAGACGTACACTAAAACAAAAAAAGGCTTGCTTAAAATGATTAACTATAAGATGCTCAAAAGTAGTTGAGAAGAAAGAGCACTGACAATAACTGCGGTTCTCAAATAAAATAAAAATAACGGGAGTGTGTATGGAGCTCTTTAAAACTTAACAAAACGCTCAACCAACACAAACGAAGAACGAAAAGACAAGAGAGCGACAAAGAAAAGTTCACCAGTTTTTATCCATTGCAGGAACTGGTGTCAAATCGTAGGCGCGGTCGTGATTTATGACACTTCTCCGTGACGATTCCAGGTTACTTTGTCTCCTAATGTTGGCGTGCTCTTGGTTAGTAAATTAATTAATCCAACATTTTAGACAAATAAATCACATACTTTCCTTCACTATGAGATTAATAAACCTTACACACTGATCAACTTGTATGTATACAGAAATGGAGTTTTGGTTACATACACTTAATACACAGTATTTAACAAAGGTAATGCGGATCAGAAATGCGCATCTGTCATGTGACTTACTAGCGTGTAAACATTTAATAACTATCGCTAATATTTACTGTTTCTTTACTAATGCACAAAACATTCCGTTCCTTCAATAAAAATATATGTCTTATCCACAATTGACCACTGGATGGCAGTATGGTCACATGGTGTGTCGGGTCTTTCAAGTGCATGAAACTATTTAGCTCTGTTCCACAGCTTCAGGACAAAGATGTACTTTCCTGAAATCAACTGTGGAATAACTTGAGTGGGGTTATTGAATACTCTAAAGACTTATACAGTGTTATTCCGAGCTACAGAGAATACTTGTAAGACAACTATTCTCTTTACTTAAGTAGTTTAGTTATGTTTAGATTTGTCGAGGTACCATCTGGTATGATGGGGGAGTCTCTTGGAAAGTGTATTCGAAAACTCCTCTGTAGAGATGAAATACCAGAGTGGGGGTTTTGGAAGGTCTCTGCGTCAGGAGACAAGATTCTCCAGTGTTAGATCAACAAAGGTCCATCCAGTCTCACTACAGAGATAATGAAGGCTCTCTAAACATTGAAATAATTTATATAATAATAAAAAAAATTCTCTTAACACTTTTGCATTTATAAGCCAGGCAGATAAGCCTTCAGCGCTCTCCGCCTGTATTACTATTGGTTGAGCTGTACTGCAGCAGAACTGGCGATATTAAAAGCAATATGTGAATTGGTGTGTGAGCACTTGTTTTGTGGTAGGAAAACACCATGCCACATCCTTCAGTCCTCTCACTGGTGTGCACAAACCCTACTTTACCACAACACACCGAACAGAGAGAGAGAGAGAGAAGAAACTCAAAATGATATGTTCAGTCCTCAAATTATTTGAAAAATAAAAAATACATTTTATCGTCTATTCATTGAAGTGGCAGTTATGATTTTAATTTGGAGACGTCAGTTAAGATGTGAATGTCTTTATATGTCTTCAGGCTCATGGAGAACCCCTGGATGTGATAATGACAGGAATGCAGGTTGGACTGTTAATTGGACATGAAGGAATTTTGCATGATGCATTTCCTTTGGAAGTCTTCAATGTGGCTGTGGTAGCAGAGGAGAAGATCATCCTAGTTGAGCTCAGAGACTTGCCCACAGGCTTTGCCATGTTAATGGGAGCAATGTACTGCCTTAATCTGGAGTACCCCCGTAATATGAAGAACACATTTGAGTTCCTCCAGAGGGTCATCATGAACATTCAACCTGACCAATGCTCAGCAAGAATCCATGGGCTCAGAAACAAACTGCTAAGTTATCGCCTTTGAAAAAATGAATGCACATCTCAAGTTATTTGAGGATTCTTGCATTGTTCTCCACATAAACACTGTTTATGTTTTTACCGGATTCAACAGATCAGGTATAGACAGGTTGAAAAATGACAGACAGTTCTGAACTGTAGGTTGATTGTTTAAATATGTAAACCTTTTCTGAAGCACTAACTTTCATAAGGAAAACAAAAAAAATATTTTAAACTGTGTTTAAGAAATCACATATACATGAAAGTTATACAACATATGTAGGGCCCATGTGTTAAAACATATAACTGTTATGATGTTAAGGCATGTTTAAGGTGTATCAGGATGCAACATTTTTCTGATTGATTTTATTGACCTGTTGTTATAATCTCACAGTTGTCACTGTACAACCCTACCTTTCCAGTATGTCCGTCCACAACCCCACCTCCTGTCTGTCCGTCCACAACCCCACCTCCTGTCTGTCCGTCCACAACCCCACCTCCTGTCTGTCCGTCCACAACCCCACCTCCTGTCTGTCTGTCCACAACCCCACCTCCTGTCTGTCCGTCCACAACCCCACATCCTGTTATATGGCGTCTCTACGTTACTGCTCCTCAGCCCAAATTTAGTCACTTCCCGTTCACTGGTTACAAAAAGACAAGATGGTGAGCGCTGAACTAGAGGTGTCAAAACCACATTTCATGAAACCAATGGGTGACTTTTCAACAGCAGGAGTGGAAAAAGTATTTAGATCCTTTACTGCAGTCAACTACTAATAGCACACTGTGAAAAGAATCACAGTTCAAAACCTCACCAAAGTTAAAGCGCAAAAGATACTATCAGCAAAGTGTACTCAAAGTATGAAAGGTAAAAGTATTAATTGTGCAGTAAAATTAGTATTACTATAATATAACTGCTGCTATTGTGTTGCATTTTACTTCTGTAGATTTTGTTTAACTCGTTTACATACTGTTTGGTAGTGTAATCTAAACCAACGTATCATTTTCTATTACATCATCATATGTTTGTAGCATTTAGCTTTTGTAGCAACAGATTGTTGCCTCTTCAACTTCTCCTTTATAATTTCTTGAGTTTATGTTTGAAAGTTCCTCTTTTTCCACAGTACAAACTCAAACATGCACTTTAATTTGATAGAATCAGCATTTCATTGACAACAGTTAAATCAACATAACACCTGTTTAAATCAAAAGCTTGTTTACTGTTTCATTACTGTTCCTCAAAAAAGTTAGTATTACAGATTAAGTTTAAATAGTCACATTATGAGTATATACTGTACCAATCATAGCTGCACCATCATAGCTTTACATGTGTAGCTACAACAATAAATTGTTCTTGTATTCATTAGTGATAAAAACTGTATACTATAATATTCTATTATAATATAACACAGTGAAAGGAGCCATGGGTACATTTACTTTTGATACACTACATTCTGCTGATAATACCTCTGTACTTTCACCTTAAGGAATAGTTCACCCAAAAACAATATCATTTTAAAAGTTTTTATTATCCATTCATGGGTTCATTAAAAGAAAAAAACATGGCTTTTGAATTCATTAATGAACAATATATCCCAATAAGAGATATCATTATGTACGGTGTAGACATGCTGAAGACCATACTGGTTTATCACAACTATATGACAATACGTTCCCTTGCAGTGAGTGTTAAGGACAGTGTAAAGTCATAAATAAATACACAGGTAACCTCAGACCCTGCAGTAGAAATACAGACTGATGAAGAGGGGAGGAGAGTAGAGTTGTGTTTGGAGGAGGGACTCATCCATTTAAAGAAGAGAGCAGTTCCTGTTTGTCAGAGAAGAAGGAAGAGAGGCGGTGGTGAACCATCAGAGTCTCATCATGAAAGTCCGTCACACTTTGATGGTCTTCTTCTTCCTCTGTGAGTATTAACTTTGTATTTCTATCACTCTTTATTCTCTCTTCTTCAAATGTTTATCTGAAGTTAATACGACACTTCACTTGATTTATCTAAGTCAGACTGCTGAAGCCTCACATGAGCTCAGAATATATTTTCATGCTCTTTGTGTCCAGTGTGGAAAGAAGAACAAAAACTATTTCAATGTGATTATGAGCGTGTGAGTATTGTTTTAGGACAGACTTGTAAAAATCTTATAAAAGACTTTATCAATAAACAGTACATCAGGAAGGAAAATGAACGGCACAAACTCACTTATCATCAGTTAGAGAAAATAATAAAAAATGGGCGTTGAGACTTCCCACAGCCCAAGATTAAATATTTCAATAGCTTGTTTTATTCAACGAGTACAGACCCCAGATATTCAGTTAAATATCAGACATATGACATAAAAAGTGTTGAATCCTGACATTCTACAAGCTGGAACCAGCACATGTTTAAAGAATCACTAAAACGATTATTTGATTATCAAAGTAGTTCTGTTTATTAATAGTTGCAGCTCTACTTTTAATCAAATGAAACAAAATTACTTCTTGTTTACTTCTGTTGTATTTTTTGCTTCACCCTGCACTATGAAACATCACAGCCCTATTTAGTTATGACAATTTACTTCTTTTTAACTCAAAGAGCTCTGACAAGTTTTAGATTTTGAACTTAACTTTTCAAGTTCTTTAAAGTTAAATTTTCAGTAATTCACTGTGTTGACTTTTGGGGATTTGTAAGTGTTGATTGAACTTGGTGTTTTTAGTCATCAGTTGAAACAAAAGGCTGAAAAAAGGCGGGAATGGGGGGATGAAATAAAAAAACGTTTGATTTTGAGGGGAACTGTCTTTTTAAACCATGGCCAGGTGAATCTTGGACATAATCTACTGGTTAAACACTGCAGGTATTCATATACTTGTATTCCGATGAAAATATATGAATTTTGTGGTAAACAAAAAAAGTCTATTACCTGACAACGGCCAATGAATCGAGGCGGAGCAATTTATTGTTACTTTCTGCCAGCAACAAGGACAGAAAAGAGTGCTTGGCTTCAGTACATGGAGGTGAGTTTAAATTAATTAATTAATATCATATGTTACGTTCGAAATGTATCACAGTTATGTAGTTCGTGCTTTGTTATGGCCTGGTAAGGCAACCTTTCTGGCTTTAATGTTATCTAGCTTAACAGTTGCTAACGGCTGCTAACGTTTTTTTCATCGGCATAACAAGATATAATGGACAAATTTCATATGTCATGCTTTTGATGAAACGTATTTCATGTTGAAGTATAAGCTATTGTTTTATTTTTTAAATATGACCGCAATATTCGTATTTTTAAGTATTTCATGTGCAAGTTTTTCGCTCGACCCATAACACTTTTGCATTTATAAGCCAGGCAGATAAGCCTTCAGCGCTCTCCGCCTGTATTACTATTGGTTGAGCTGTACTGCAGCAGAACTGGCGATATTAAAAGCAGTATGTGAATTGGTGTGTGAGCACTTGTTTTGTGGTAGGAAAACACCATGCCACATCCTTCAGTCCTCTCACTGGTGTGCACAAACCCTACTTTACCACAACACACCGAACAGAGAGAGAGAGAGAGAGAGAGAAGAAACTCAAAATGATATGTTCAGTCCTCAAATTATTTGAAAAATAAAAAATACATTTTATCGTCTATTCATTGAAGTGGCAGTTATGATTTTAATTTGGAGACGTCAGTTAAGATGTGAATGTCTTTATATGTCTTCAGGCTCATGGAGAACCCCTGGATGTGATAATGACAGGAATGCAGGTTGGACTGTTAATTGGACATGAAGGAATTTTGCATGATGCATTTCCTTTGGAAGTCTTCAATGTGGCTGTGGTAGCAGAGGAGAAGATCATCCTAGTTGAGCTCAGAGACTTGCCCACAGGCTTTGCCATGTTAATGGGAGCAATGTACTGCCTTAATCTGGAGTACCCCGTAATATGAAGAACATTACATTATATTACATTACAGTCATTTAGCAGACGCTTTTATCCAAAGCGACTTACAGGAAGTGTATTCAACATAGGTATTCAAGAGAACTACTAGTCACCAGAAGTCATAAGTGCATCTCCTTTCTTAAACAAGCATCTCAAAGTATAAGCCAGAGCAAAAGTATAGTGCAGAGGCAGATTACTACGAAAACAATAATTGCAACAGACTAATCCAAATATAGTAAGTGCTACAAACTACTACGAATAGGATAAGTGCAGTAAACAAATACAAATTCAATAAGTGCAGCGAACTGATACGAATACAGTAAGTGCAGCAACTAATACGAGTGCCATAAGTGCTACGAGGAAGGCTCAGGGTAGTACTTCCTGAAGAGGTGAGTTTTCAGCCTGCGCCTAAAGATGGGCAGCGACTCTGCTGTCCTGACGTCAGTGGGGAGTTCATTCCACCACTGTGGGGCCAGGACAGAAAAAAGAACACATTTGAGTTCCTCCAGAGGGTCATCATGAACATTCAACCTGACCAATGCTCAGCAAGAATCCATGGGCTCAGAAACAAACTGCTAAGTTATCGCCTTTGAAAAAATGAAAGCACATCTCAAGTTATTTGAGGATTCTTGCATTGTTCTCCACATAAACACTGTTTATGTGGAGAACAATGTTAAGGCATGTTTAAGGTGTATCAGGATGCAACATTTTTCTGATTGATTTTATTGACCTGTTGTTATAATCTCACATTTGTCACTGTACAACCCTACCTTTCCTGTCTGTCTGTCCACAACCCCACCTCCTGTCTGTCTCTGTCTGTCTGTCCACAACCCCACCTCCTGTCTGTCTCTGTCTGTCTGTCCACAACCCCACCTCCTGTCTGTCTGTCAGATTGCCTCCACTTGTATGTGGGAGCAATGTTTTAAACACAGCTTTTCGGGGGTGTAGGCATGTTTGAGATGTACTTAAACCCCATGTTTAAGAATGTTTATCTTTTCTTCAAATAAATGCTGTATTTTTGAACAGAAGTAAGAATTCTGGGTGTTTTTTTGATAAAGCAAGCAAACTTGCAATTATTAATTTAAATTCTCTTAGCTTGAAATAGCAAGTTGTATAGACTTGGTTAAGTTATTTCAACTTGAAACTGAGTTACAATAATGCAGAAATGTGTGTTTGTTTGACAAGGTAAGGCAAGTTTTCTTAAACTGATAATGTAATACAATTCTTTGTTTTAAGTGACAAAAAGTTAAATCAACTCCGACAACATAAAAAACAATGTTCAGACAACTAGACCATTGCAGTTAAATCAACTTAACGAACTTTAATTTCTGAGTTGAATCAAAGGCGGTCTTCAAGTTGAGTTGAATTGCCTTTTCAAAGCAGCAGGTGAACTTTCACATGTAAATGTTGAAAGTCAAGCAGCCGTTGTTGTTCGTGCTCTCTACCTCACTGTGTAAAGTCTTTAAAATGAATAAAGATGGAGTGTGCAGAACATGGACTAAAGAGTGTGCAAATGTTCACAGAATGAGAAAAAATAAGAGTTCATAATAATGATTTGCATTAATGTAACCCATTAAGTAGGACATGGACACTTTATGTTAATGTAACATGTAGCATGGCTAGAAGAAGAACAAAGATGTCAAAGTCTCCAATCTTCAGTCACAGACCTAACTGGTTGAACTGGGCAGCTCCCAGTGTGACTCTGTGGATCTTTGTTAACGTGAAGCAGGAAATATCGTGATCAGACTACAGCATCTTACAGGAAGTACATACAGTAACTAATGATTGTTCATCTTTTCAGCAGATCTGCAGGATGGAAACAACGGTCTGGTCAAAGTCCAACTCTATTCAGGAGCTGAAGGAGGAGATGTCAGAGTTAAATGTCCGTCTTCTTTGTTTGGAAGCTGGAAGTTCTTCTGTAAGGAACCGTGTGAACAAGAAGACATTCTCATTGAAACAACCTATGTCAGAGCTCAGAAAGGCAGATACAGCATTGAATGGATGAGGGAAAGCAGATATGTTTATGTGACCATCAAACAGCTGACCAAGTCTGACTCAGGACTGTACAGGTGTGGCTTTGAATCTTCATCACAGCGGATTGAAGTCATCGTTATAGATGGTGAGTTTCTACTTAAAGTCATTTAAATGTTCTTTCTTGTCTGAAGAAGACCTTAACATTAATACTGATTCAATTAGTCACATTTTGACAGGTCTGCTGTTAAGTATAACTGATCAAACTGATCCATAGTATAAGTGGACTACACACAAAACCACTTATTGTTTTGATTTCATATCAGTGGCAGAAGCTGATAGATATAAGTGTGTCATTGTGGATGCTTTGAACGGTATTTTCTAGACTTTTTCCTGTAGAGGTGTTACAGTTTCAACAGGGTGTGCTTCTGAAGAGAACGTTTCCATCGACAGGTAGTAGACTATTTACTAGTTGTAGTACTAATAGTGTTCACCTGCCAACACAATGTATTACAGAGGAGGGACAACTGACAGCAGCGGAGAGGAGAAGTTTAACAGCAACAATGTGATTGGCTAAAGGAACCTCTGTAGAATCTGGTTGGTTAACTTTAAGTGAAGGTGGAGTCACGTGGAGAGAGAGACTGAGATTATGAATGAAAAGGAGTGTGAAGAGAGTCTTCCTGACTGAACTTCATTTATATTAATATATGTAACAGTGTAACTGTGAATCATCATCTTAACTACAGATAGTAACTATTGATTGTTCATCTTGTCTACAGCTCTGCTGGATGGAGATCCTTCTGAAGAAAAAACCCTCTATTCAAGAACTGGAGGAAATGTCTTAGTTGCATGTTACTTTAATACCTCTGAATCCAGGAAATACTTCTGTAAGGGAGAATGTAAAGACGAAGACATTCTTGTTGAAACAACTGATTTCACAGCTCAGAGAGACAGATACAGCATCAGATATGTACCAGTAGCTCCGTCAGGAGTATTTCTGTTTGTGGGCATCACACAGCTGACCATGTCTGACTCAGGACGGTACCGGTGTGTTCTGGACAGGCTTCTGTCTACAGATCCTTACCGTGAGTTTGAGATCGTTGTCACAGATGGTGAGTTTCTACTTTTCTTTTTTTTGGGGGTGACTGTGGCTCAGTGGAGAGCAGGGTGGTCCTCCAATCAGAGGATCGGCGGTTTGATCCCTGGCTCTGGCAGTCCATGTCGATGTGTCCTTGGGCAAGACACTTAACCCCGAGTTGCTCTCGAAGGGTGTGTGAATGATTAGATAGATCCCGATGGGCAGGTGGCACCTTGCATGGTAGTCCCTGTCATCAGTGTATGAATGGGTGTGAATGGGTGATTGATTTGTAATGTCACAGTTCTTCCTCCATACTGTCAGTAGCTCCATACTCCCTGTCACTCTGTCTCACTCACCTAATTGGCTCACTCTGTTCACCTGCCTGTCACTCTCTCTCAGTTCACTCCGGCCACTCCCAGCGCCCTCTCTCTCACCACACTCTCCCTCACTCATCTAATCAGCCTCATGCAGTGCACCTGTCTGCCACACCCACCTCATCAGCACCATCCCTCTCACCTGCTCACTCTGCTGCACCTACACCCTGCAGTAGAAATGCCCCACTCATTCACACACTCGCTGCCAGATCGTTCTTTGTTTTCATGCTACACTTTCCAGCAATTTCCCGTGGACTGATTTCCCGTTGCTGACCCTGCCTGTCTGGACTTCCCTGCCTTGCCTGTGCCCCGGTCAACGTCTCAGCCTTCTGTCCCAGACCACGAGATTAGCCTCCGCTTCCTCTGGTTTCCGTCTGCCTAATCCCTTGCCTGTTTCCCACTGTGAGTCATATCCTGCTTGTCTGTCTGCTGTATTCTCAGCTTCAAATAAAGCTCCAGAACTTTATCTGTCTCCTCGTCGTACTGCTCTTGGGTCCACACACCAACCGTGACAGTACGGTTGGTCCTCGACGTGGACCCAGCGTTCGACACCTCGTCACAGGCCCGGTTCGGGTTCATTGAAGAGGCGCTCCAGAGACGCGAGACCAAGGTTGTCACCAACACCGCTGATGTTCGTCACGCCCTGGCGAGCAGCAACCAGGCCTGGACTGCCCTGTTTAACCAGGTTCAGCAGCTCACGACAGCCATTTCGCAGACCTTCGCTCAGCCTGTTCCTAAGCTTGTCTCGCCGGCTTTCTGGCCGCTGCCTGTACCTCCTGTCCCGCCGGCTTTCCAGCTGACGCCTGTCCAGTCGGCGCCCCTGCCGTTTCCTGTTCCGTTGGCGTACCCCGGCTCCTGACCCGTCAGCGCCCCGGCCGACTCCTGTTTCCTGTTTTCCTGATTTGGCTCATATTCATTACGTTTGGACTTATAAAACAGTCAAATTATTTAGTTTGAAATGTAACTGCACATGTATCCCCTCGTGACAGCGTTGACGGTTTGTTCTTTTTGCAGAAATCATATGAATATGTGCAGGTGCACGCCAGCCTGTATATCTGACGTAATCATTTAAAGGTTCTAAATTCAAAATTTTCTTCAGCCTCAGACCTAACTGGTTGAACTGGGCAGCTCCCAGTGTGACTCTGTGGATCTTTGTTAATGTGAAGCAGGAAATATTGTGATCAGACTACAGCATCTTACAGGAAGTACATACAGTAACTAATGATTGTTCATCTTTTCAGCAGATCTGCAGGATGGAAACAACGGTCTGGTCAAAGTCCAACTCTATACAGCAGCTGAAGGAGGAGATGTCAGAGTTAAATGTCCGTCTTCTTTGTTTGGAAGCAGGAAAATCTTCTGTGAGGAACCGTGTGAACAAGAAGACATTCTCATTGAAACAACCAATGACAGAGCTCAGAAAGGCAGATACAGCATTGAATGGATGAGGGAAAGCAGATATGTTTATGTGACCATCAGACAGCTGACCAAGTCTGACTCAGGACTGTACGGGTGTTTCTCTGGATCTTCATTTCAGCGGATTGACATCATTGTTGCAGATGGTGAGTTTCTACTTAAAGTCATTTAAATGTTCTTTCTTGTCTGAAGAAGACCTTAACATTAATACTGATTCAATTAGTCACATTTTGACAGGTCTGCTGTTAAGTATAACTGATCAAACTGATCCATAGTATAAGTGGACTACACACAAAACCACTTATTGTTTTGATTTCATATCAGTGGCAGAAGCTGATAGATATAAGTGTGTCATTGTGGATGCTTTGAACGGTATTTTCTAGACTTTTTCCTATAGAGGTGTTACAGTTTCAACAGGGTGTGCTTCTGAAGAGAACGTTTCCATCGACAGGTAGTAGACTATTTACTAGTTGTAGTACTAATAGTGTTCACCTGCCAACACAACATATTACAGAGGAGGGACAACTGACAGCAGCAGAGAGGAGAACATTTTAAAGTTTGTCAGCAACAATGTGATAAAGGAACCTCTGTAGAATCTGGTTGGTTAACTTTAAGTGAAACCCACAATCAGCTGATAGAGTAAAGTAAAGAGAGTCTTCCTGACTGAACTTCATTTATATTAATATATGTAACAGTGTAACTGTGAATCATCATCTTAACTACAGATAGTAACTATTGATTGTTCATCTTGTCTACAGCTCTGCTGGATGGAGATTCTTCTGAAGAAAAACTCCTCTATTCAAGAACTGGAGGAAATGTCTCAGTTGCATGTTACTTTACTACCTCTGGATCCAGGATATACTTCTGTA
>NW_026549549.1:0-3967 GCF_027596085.1 Anoplopoma fimbria | reverse complement strand
TCTCTTTGCAGTCGTTTTGCATCTTTTTGTGGTTGTTTATCGTCTTCTTGTGGTCATATTGCATATCTTTTTGGTCATTTGAGAGTGTCTTTCTAGTTTTTTGGTAATTTCTGTCTCTTTGAAGCCCCTTTGCATCTTTTGTGGTTGTTTTGACATGACTGTCAACTATTAGCCTGTTTTTCGATCTCAGTAAAACTGCCTGTCAAGAAACCAGCAATGTCTGAGTGTCTGCATGCATGTTGGTTCTGCTTCCTGTTATCTTTACAGACTACCTACAGAAAGAACTGACCAATGTCTGGACTGAAAGCCAATGTTCAGTGCATGATTGCAGAGTACCAGAGGGGGGGGGTCCTGGGTAGACTGGTATCCTGAAGGTCCACATTGCCAACCAAACTAAGGAATCTGCATCATTTTGTTGGGTTGGTATTTGTTTGGTTGAATCTAAAGAGTTTCATGATGAATCCAATCTTCAGGTCACAGTTTATTTGCTTAAAAAAAATATATATTTAAAGTCACCAAACCTATAGAGCAGACCTGGGCATTGTACGGCCCGCGGGATGATTCTGACCGGCCCGCGAAAGATTACATGATAATTAGAAAATAAAACATATTTTCTAATTATCTTATGGGTGGACTAAAACCGCAGTGCTTTTATTTTGAAGCCCATTTATTCTCACAGTGCACGCAATCGTGCACGTCAACTGTGCACGTGAAATGCGTGTGATTGACAGCCTGTCACCCTGAAACATGCGAGAATGTCGGCTCATGCCAGAAAGAGGAAGTGGTGCCGAAAGCAGAACTTTCAAACAAATATGGACTACTAATGTTTACTACTACTAATGTTTACTACTAATGTTTACTACTAGTGTTTACTACTAATGTTTACTACTCATGTTTACCACTCATGTTTACTACTTATGTTTACTACTTATGTTTACTACTCATTTTTTCTTTATGAAGTCCAGGCTGAACCTGTGTGTTTGGTTTGTGGGGAGCATGTCGCCTGTTTAAAGAGGACAGTCTGAAACGGCATCACGAGACGAAACATGCCGAGAAATACAAACACTGACTGATGCCGAACGAGCGCGGACATCAACGGATTTACTAGCAAAGCTAGAAAAACAACAAGGCTGTTTTACGAAGCTGCATGCAGCCAGAGATGCAGCGACCAGAACCAGCTGTGTGATAGCCCAGAACAGTGAGCCATTCTCGGAGGGGGTGTGTGTGTGTGAAAGAGTGCATGGTCGAGTCTGCAGCACTGCTGTGCCCAGAGACAGAAGAAGCGTTTGAAAACATCCCGCTGTCCCGCCGCACCGGGACGAGGAGGGTGGAGGACATCGCAGAGAACCTGGAGTTTCAGCTGCAAAGTGAAGTGGGAAGCTTCCACTTTTTTTCTTTGGCTTTGAGATAAGAGTTTTGTGAGATGAAAGGCAAAACCATCCCAGAGCTGTCTGATAAGGACTGGATGGCAGATTTAACATTTGCTGTTGATGTGACTGCAATGATGAATGAACTGAACACACAACTGCAGGGCAAGGGCCTTTTGCTCATGAAACGCACAGCCTGGTGAAGGCCTTCATGACAAAGTTGCAATTAATTTCAAGGCAACTAGGCAGCAACAATCTCGAACACATGAAAACCCCGAAAGAAGTCAAACCATCAGCTGATCACCGGCACTGGTACTCATCCATGTTAGGAGCACTGCATGATGAATTTTCAAGGCGTTTTCAAGATTTCAAAAAGGTTGAGGATGAAATGCAGCTGGTTTCCTCTCCCTTTACCTGCAGTGTTGATAGTGCACCCACTGATGTTCAGCTGGAACTCATTGACCTGCAGTCTGATTCACTACTGAAAGAGCACTTTAAGTCAGCATCACTGCTAGAGTTCTACTCTGCTCTCAAGGAGGAGAACTTTCCAAACATGAGGAGACATGCTCAGAAGATGTTGGTTCTCTTTGGATCCACCTACATATGTGAACAAACATTCTCAGTCATGAAGTTTACCAAATCCAGGTACAGATCCTCTCTCACTCATGAACATCTGTCAGCTGCGCTTCGCATCTCCACCTCAGACATTCAACCTGACTTTGATGGGCTTGTTAAAGCTCAACAGAGACTGGATTTCTCACACTGAATGAAAAAAAGAAAGAACTGAAGAACACTAAAATGTGGGAATATAACAAGTGAAATGGGACACTTGATCCTTTTCTTTTTTTCTGCACAGTAAAAAAAAAAAAGAACTGAAGAACACTAAAATGTGGAAATATAACAAGTGAAATGGGACACTTGATCTTTTTCTTTTTTTTGCACAGTTCTGAAAACATTAAATGTTTAATATAGGCATGTAAAGACGACCAGGCCGACAGGACCTCTCTGGGGGTCGGCCATGAAGACGACCAGGCCGACGGAGCCTCCCTGGGGGTCGGCCATGGGGACGACCAGGCCTCTCTGGAGGTCGGGCGAGGGTCTGTCGAGGCAGGCGGATTCCTCTCTGGAGGTCGGGCGAGAGGCTCTGGAGACTGGGGCTCTGGAGACTGAGGCTCTCGAGGCAAGGTCTCTCGAGGCAAGGTCTCTCGGACCTGGGGCTCTGGCGGCAAGGCAGGAACAGGAGCAGGGGGACGCTGCGACCCAGCGGGAACAGGAGCAGGGGACGCTGCGACCCAGCGGGAACAGGAGCAGGGGACGCTGCGACCCAGCCGGGACTGGAGTCGGCCGGAGCACCGACGGGACGGGCGGTGCAGGAGTCGGACAGAGCGCTGACGGGTCAGGAGGTGCAGGAGTCGGCCGGAGCGCCGACGAGTCAGGAGCCGCAGGAGTCGGCAGGGCGCCGATGGGTCAGGAGTCTGCAGGAATGCCGACTGGACAGGAGTCGGCAGGAATGCCGACTGGACAGGAGTCGGCCGGGCGCAGATGCGTCAGGAGTCGGCCGGAGCTGCTGAACCAGGAGTCGGCCAGGACGCCGACGGGTCAGGAGTTGGCAGGAACGCCGAAGGGTCAGAGGTCGGCCTGAACGCCGACTGGACAGGCGTCAGCCGGAAAGCCGTCAGGACAGGAGGTACAGGCAGCGGCCAGAAAGCCGGCGAGACAGGCACAGTCAGGAAAGCCGGCAAGACAAGCTTAGGAACAGGCTGAGCGAAGGTCTGCGAAATGGCTGTCGTGAGCTGCTGAACCTGGTTAAACAGGGCAGTCCAGGCCTGGTTGCTGCTCGCCAGGGCGTGACGAACATCAGCGGTGTTGGTGACAACCTTGGTCTCGCGTCTCTGGAGCACCTCTTCAATGAACCCGAACCGGGCCTGTGACGAGGTGTCGAACGCTGGGTCCATGTCATGGCCAGATCGTACTGTCACGGGTGGGGTGTGGACCCAAGAGCAGTACGACGAGGAGACAGATAAAGTTCTGGAGCTGTATTTGAAGCTGAGAACACAGCAGACAGACAGGCAGGATATGACTCACAGTGGGAAACAGGCAAGGGATTAGGCAGACGGAAACCAGAGGAAGCAGAGGCAAATCTCGTGGTCTGGGACAGAAGGCTGAGACGGTTAACCGGGGCACAGGCAAGGCAGGGAAGTCCAGACAGGCAGGGTCAGCAACGGGAAATCAGTCCACGGGAAATTGCTGGAAAGTGTAGCATGAAAACAACGAACGATCTGGCAGCGAGTGTGTGAATGAGTGGGGCATTTCTACTGCAGGGTGTAGGTGCAGCAGAGTGAGCAGGTGAGAGGGATGGTGCTGATGAGGTGGGTGTGGCAGACAGGTGCACTGCATGAAGCTGATTAGGTGAGTGAGGGAGAGTGTGGTGAGAGAGAGAGTGTGGTGAGAGAGAGGGGGCTGGGCTGTGAGCTGGAAGTGGAACTGGGAGTGGCCGGAGTGAACTGAGAGAGAGTGACAGGCAGGTGAACAGAGTGAGCCAATTAGGTGAGTGAGACAGAGTGACAGGGAGTATGGAGCTACTGACAGTATGGAGGAAG
>NW_026549548.1:0-477 GCF_027596085.1 Anoplopoma fimbria | reverse complement strand
CACATGACACCTCCTTTGCTTTATTAAGGGCCAACAAAACTATGAAATAACTACATGTTTGTGTGTGTTCTCACGCGAAATATGAATTACTTATACATTTAAAAAAAGGCCAAGGCAGATGGTTGTCACCTTCATGTGGCCTTTCTATCAGCGTGGCACACGTCTGATGCCTGCTGTGGTTTTCCTGAGAACATGTTCCGCAAAATGACATTCTCAGTAAGTGACAGACACACAAGTGTTGTGCTTAAAAGACTCTTGGACATTCACATCATTCAGCCTCATCATGGCTGAACACCTGTTGTTAGTCGCCCTCATGTGTAAGTCAAACCTCTTTTAATTTTCTTTCATTGTAATGGTTTTTTTTCTCTCCCTGTTAAAGGGATTAATGGTGGGGAGTTTTTTCTGTAGCGATGCGAGGGTCCAGGGACAGAGGATGTCGTTGAATTGAGATAAATGTAGTTACTCACCAATACATCC
>NW_026549547.1:0-1963 GCF_027596085.1 Anoplopoma fimbria | reverse complement strand
GATAAACAATTTAATAATAATAATTCCAGCCATCCAGCAGCATTCAGCATGTTGATTTAATAAATAAAGCGTCTCGACATTTGTAAGACTATTTACAGCCTTTTTGTGGGCAAACTTAGTAGCTTTCAAAGTCTTTCTGTACATGGATCCATTAAGAATCAAGGGGCAGCTCTGTAGACACACAAAATTCTCCGCTGCAAAGGGCTGCAACAAGTGGTATAAAAGACTTCCAAATTCATACTGCACAATGTCTCAAGTCATATATTACTATGTTGTTTACTTTAGAGGTTTTGTTGTACATGTAAGTGTTTCAATTTAATAATAAAAAGTGGATTTAACCACTGTATTAACCACTGGGTTTAATGAACTGGATTTAGCTATTTAGTTTATCTAATTGCTGGGTTAAAAACTGGTTGTAACAATAGGATTCAACAAACTGGATTCAACACTGTATTTGACAAACTGATTTATAAACTGATTTTTTTACCTACTGAATTTAATAAACTGATTAAATAACTTGATTTAACAAACTGGATTTAGCCACTGGATTTAGCAAACTGGATTTGGTCTGATTTACAAATGGGATTTAACAAACTGATACAAAAAAAACAAGAATTCAAGGACTGGATTTAACAAACTGGATTTAGCCACTGGATTTTATAACATGTGTGTTTAGCCACTGAATTTAACAAACTGGATTTCACAACTGAATATAACACTGGATTTAACTGCTTGAATTGCAAAATTGGATTCAACAAATTTGGATTTAACAAACTGGATTTAACCACTTGAATTAAAATCTGAATTTACTACTTTATAAAATTACAAATTCTTCAAAATTCATATTGCACAATATTTAAAGTCATATATCACTATGTTCTTTAAGTAAATGTTTGTTTGTACATGTAAGTATGTTTCAGTTTAAAAAGTAATCAATAATATCAGTCAAGTCACGCTGATCAGTCACACTGATCAATCAATAAATACAAAAAAGCAGCACATTTTGTATAAAGTTTATTATTAATTCAACTAACATTTATTAAAAACAAAACAGCATCATTTATAATATGAAACAAAATATACATGGTCTATTTTTAACTGTTAAACTACCCACCAGTGATCAAAAATAATTTGTATCATATGCACATCAATAAGAGAAGCAATGCAAATCTTAGATCTCAGGCTCCCTCCAACAATGCTCATTGAAAATCACACAAGTAAAAAAAGGAGAATCTTAGACATAAAATAGTGCAAAGTAAACAAAATATAAAGATGAAATATAACATGCATCAAATAAAATACTACATATTTGTGGTAGACAGATGTACCTCAAAGCATGCATTACATTTGTTTTTGAATAAGATAATACATAACATGTAGCCTTTGTCTCTGGGTTCATGCCACAAATTCTGCAGTACCAAGGGTTCTGAGCTGGGTTAGGGTCTTGTTTCAGGTCAGTGAAGAACTAGGAATTATGTAAAGATTAGATCTCGCTAAAATGTATCTAAAAAACACTTCCCAATGTCGTCACATACGTCAACACTACTGTGCCAAGTGAATTGACTGAGAGGGAACTCTGAATTAAGGTGTGCCATACCTTAGAGGTGAAGCAGACGGCAGCGATGAGAATCGTCATACCGAGCAGGAGGACAACACATCTGATGATCAACTCAGTTAGAGAAGCTGAAACGGATTAAAGATCATCACATCTGATCATTTTAATTAGAGGTAGAGCTGCCTTAAATCCTTTTAATCCATCAAATAAAAGCAATAGTCAAAATGTCATGTTTTTATTTAAATGATTAAACAGATTCAGTTAAATTTAAATTTAAATTTAAATTGGAATTGAAAAGTCAAAGTCACACATTACTGTCATTCTAAAGTGAAGGTTGCAATGACCATATCAGTATATTTCCGAATAAAAAGTCAATGTAAATAATAAAAATGAATTGTAACAAGTCAT
>NW_026549546.1:0-919 GCF_027596085.1 Anoplopoma fimbria | reverse complement strand
TGTAGTAGTAGTAGTACTCTCGTTGTTGTAGTAGTAGTAGTAGTAGTACTCTTGTAGTAGTAGTAGTACTCCTGTAGGAGTAGTAGTAGTAGTACTCCTGTAGTAGTAGTAGAAGTACTCTTGTAGTAGTAGTACTACTCCTGTAGGAGTAGTAGTAGTACTCTTGTAGTAGTAGTAGTACTCTTGTAGTAGTAGTAGTAGTAGAAGTACTCTTGTAGTAGTAGTACTCATACTCTTGTAGTAGTATTACTCGTAGTAGTAGTTGTAATTGTAGAAGTACTCTTTAGTTGTAGTAGTTGTAGTAGTAGTAGTAGTACTCGTAGTAGTAGTTGTAATAGTAGTACTCTTGTAGTAGTCGTAGTAGTAGTACTCCTGTAGTAGTAGTAGTAGTACTCTTGTTGTAGTAGTAGTAGTAGTAGTACTCTTGTAGTAGTAGTTGAAGTAGTACTCTTGTAGTAGTAGTTGTAGTAGTACTTGTAGTAGTAGTTGTAGTAGTACTCTTGTAGTAGTAGTAGTAGTTCTCTTGTTGTAGTAGTAGTACTACTCCTGTAGTAGTAGTAGTAGTACTCCTGTAGTAGTAGTAGTAGTAGTAGTAGTAGTAGTAGAAGTACTCTTGTTGTAGTAGTAGTAGTAGTAGTAGTCCTGTAGTAGTAGTAGTAGTAGTAGTAGTAGTACTCTTGTAGTAGTAGTAGTACTCTTGTAGTAGTAGTAGTAGTAGTACTCTTGTAGTAGTAGTAGTACTCTTGTAGTAGTAGTAGTAGTACTCTTGTAGTAGTAGTACTCGTACTCTTGTAGTAGTAGTACTCTTGTAGTAGTTGTAATAGTAGAAGTACTCTTGTAGTAGTAGTAGTAGTTGTAGTAGTAGTAGTAGTAGTACTCATGTAGTAGTAGTAGTTAGTAGTAAGTAGTAGTAGTAGTA
>NW_026549545.1:0-1127 GCF_027596085.1 Anoplopoma fimbria | reverse complement strand
ATGAATTTATTCAAAAGGGTGGCTGTGGCACACCAGGTAGAGCGCTCATCCCGTAACCACGAGGTTGGTGGTTCGAATCCCTCTTCAGTCAACATGCAGAGGTGTCCTTGAGCGAGACACCTAACCCCCAATTGCTCCCCAGGCATCCCACTGCTCCTCTGTGATGGGTAAAATGCAGATAATTGTAATTTGTCATTGTTGGACTAATGAAGGTTTCATTAACATACTATGACTTTTTAAGGCTTTTTTCGACATACTATACTATGACATTTTCATATCTTTTCAACATACTGTACTTGGGCTTTCTTCAACATACTATACTATGACTTTTTTTTCGACATACTATACTATGTCCTTTTTTTTTGACTTTTTCGACATACTATACTATGACCTTTTTTTTAACTTTTTCGACATACTATACTATGACCTTTTTTCAACATACCACACTTAGGCTTTCTTCAACATACTATGCTATGACTTTTTCAACATAATATACTATGACTTTTTTGACTTTTTTCGACATACTATACTATGACCTTTTTTTGACTTTTTTCGACATACTATACTATGACATTTTCATATCTTTTTTCAACATACTGTACTTTTTCTTCAACATACTATACTGACTAACATACTATACTATGACTTTTTTTGCTTTCTTCACACATACTATACTATGACTTTTTTCAACATACTATACTATGACTTTTTTGAACATTTTTTTCGACATACTATACTATGACTTTTTATGACTTTTTTCGACATACTATACTATGACCTTTTTATGACGCTTCTTCAACATACTATACTATGACTTTCTTCAACATACTATACTATGACCTTTTTTTCAACATACTACACTTAGGCTTTCTTCAACATACTATGCTATGACTTTTTTCAACATAATATACTATGACTTTTTTTGACTTTTTTCGACATACTATACTATGACCTTTTTTATGACTTTTTTCGACATACTATACTATGACCTTTTTATGACGTTTCTTCAACATACTATACTATGACTTTCTTCAACATACTATACTATGACTTTTTTTGACTTTTTTCGACATACTATACTATGACCTTTTTTTTGACTTTTTCGACATACTATACTATGACCTTTT
>NW_026549544.1:0-1352 GCF_027596085.1 Anoplopoma fimbria | reverse complement strand
TTCAACATACTACACTTAGGCTTTCTTCAACATACTATACTATGACTTTTTTCAACATACTATACTATGACTTTTTTTGACTTTTTTCGACATACTATACTATGACTTTCTTCAACATACTATACTATGTCCTTTTTTTGACTTTTTTCGACATACTATACTATGACCTTTTTTTTTAACTTTTTTCGACATACTACACTTAGGCTTTCTTCAACATACTATGCTATGACTTTTTTCAACATAATATACTATGACTTTTTTTGACTTTTTTTCGACATACTATACTATGACCTTTTTTTGACTTTTTCGACATACTATACTATGACATTTTCATATCTTTTTTCAACATACTGTACTTAGGCTTTCTTCAACATACTATACTATGACTACTATATACTATGACTTTTTTTGACTTTTTTCGACATACTATACTATGACTTTTTTATGACTTTTTTCGACATACTATACTATGACCTTTTTATGACGTTTCTTCAACATACTATACTATTTTTCTTCAACATACTATACTATGACCTTTTTATGACCTTTCTTCAACATACTATACTATGACTTTCTTCAACATACTATACTATGACTTTTTTTTTTTACTTTTTTTCGACATACTATACTATGACTTTTTTTTGAACTTTTTCGACATACTATACTATGACCTTTTTTTCAACATACTACACTTAGGCTTTATTCGACATACTATACTATGACTTTTTTATGAATTTATTCAAAAGGGTGGCTGTGGCACACCAGGTAGAGCGCTCATCCCGTAACCACGAGGTTGGTGGTTCGAATCCCTCTTCAGTCAACATGCAGAGGTGTCCTTGAGCGAGACACCTAACCCCCAATTGCTCCCCAGGCATCCCACTGCTCCTCTGTGATGGGTAAAATGCAGATAATTGTAATTTGTCATTGTTGGACTAATGAAGGCTTCATTAATATTAACATACTATGACATTTTCATATCTTTTTTCAACATACTGTACTTAGGCTTTCTTCAACATACTATACTATGACTTTTTTCAACATACTATACTATGACTTTTTTTTCACTTTTTTCGACATACTATACTATGACCTTTTTTGACTTTTTCGACATACTATACTATGACCTTTTTTTTTTTTAACTTTTTCGACATACTATACTATGACCTTTTTCAACATACTACACTTAGGCTTTCTTCAACATACTATACTATGACTTTTTTCAACATACTATACTATGACTTTTCTTTGACTTTTTTCGACATACTATACTATGACCTTTTTTTGACTTTTTTTGACATACTATACTATGACATTTTCATATCTTTTTTCAACATACTGTACTTAGGCTTTCT
>NW_026549543.1:0-747 GCF_027596085.1 Anoplopoma fimbria | reverse complement strand
ACAGCACCAGCTGCGCTGTCAGGACCTCCTTGCTGGCAAGTACGGGAAATTTAAGGAGCCGGCCATTGCCCACTGGTCTACGGCAGGTAAAACATTTAGATCCTCCTTCTCAAGTTTGAAATGCCGTAAAAATGTCTCAATAAAAGCATAAGCTGGTGGCAGGTTAAAAGACACAGGTGTTCTAAGGTCTACGGGTAAAAGCTTGATTTTTCTGAGGTAAGACCCCATCCAGAATCGTGTCATTGCTACAGTCTTTGGGTTTCTGGATGGGGCTGTTGCGACTTTAAGATGTTGTGCGATGTATTTGCTGCCTAAAAACAGGTGCAGGTCCGGCACTCCTTTTCCTCCCTTCTCTTTTGTTTTTTTCATTTCGCTTCTTCTGAGCCGTTCCCACTTGGACCCCCACAGGAAATAAAAATGGCTCGTTCTAGCTCTAAAAGCACTTTCCTAGGTGGGATAAAAACAGAACTGATAAGTAAAAGCAAAGGTAAAATCACTGATTTGATGATTAAAACCTTTCCTTCTAATGTCAGTCCTCTAAGTGTCCAGTAGCCTAGTCTCTGCCTGACTTTCCCTACCACGTCTGGGTCAATTTGTTTTCCCTCCCCCTTCCCCATCAAATTTAATCCCAAGTATCTTTTGATAAGTCTGGGTCACAGTCAGGGGGAGTCCTGTCATTTCAGTTGCTGTCCATGGTCCATAAAAAAGAGCTTGGGTCTTGCTTCTATTAAGCTTCGACCCAGAGGC
>NW_026549542.1:0-1285 GCF_027596085.1 Anoplopoma fimbria | reverse complement strand
TGTTTTCATGAAAACATGATACTTTCATCACTTTTAGATGCATTTACAGCTTTTTTGCTCACAAAAGTCGTTTCAGCCTGAAAATACCCCAAAAGTGTCTTTTCTGACAGGAAACCATACTTTACATGAGTTTCTTCAAGTAAGGGCCTCTGGACTCATAATAACAAGTTTCCTTGTGATTTCATGAAAACATGATACTTTCATCACTTTTAGATGCATTTACAGCTTTTCTGCTGCACAAAAGTCGTTTCAGCCTGAAAATACCCCAAAAGTGTCTTTTCTGACAGGAAACCATACTTTACATGAGTTTCTTCAAGTAAGGGCCTCTGGACTCATAATAACAAGTTTCCTTGTGTTTTCATGAAAACATGATACTTTCATCACTTTTAGATGCATTTACAGCTTTTTTGCTCACAAAAGTCGTTTCAGCCTGAAAATACCCCAAAAGTGTATTTTCTGCGACGAAACCATACTTTACATGAGTTTCTTCAAGTAAGGGCCTCTGGACTCATAATAACAAGTTTCCTTGTGTTTTCATGAAAACATGATACTTTCATCACTTTTAGATGCATTTACAGCTTTTTTGCTCACAAAAGTCGTTTCAGCCTGAAAATACCCCAAAAGTGTCTTTTCTGACAGGAAACCATACTTTACATGAGTTTCTTCAAGTAAGGGCCTCTGGACTCATAATAACAAGTTTCCTTGTGATTTCATGAAAACATGATACTTTCATCACTTTTAGATGCATTTACAGCTTTTTTGCTCACAAAAGTCGTTTCAGCCTGAAAATACCCCAAAAGTGTCTTTTCTGACAGGAAACCATACTTTACATGAGTTTCTTCAAGTAAGGGCCTCTGGACTCATAATAACAAGTTTCCTTGTGATTTCATGAAAACATGATACTTTCATCACTTTTAGATGCATTTACAGCTTTTCTGCTCACAAAAGTCGTTTCAGCCTGAAAATACCCCAAAAGTGTCTTTTCTGACAGGAAACCATACTTTACATGAGTTTCTTCAAGTAAGGGCCTCTGGACTCATAATAACAAGTTTCCTTGTGATTTCATGAAAACATGATACTTTCATCACTTTTAGATGCATTTACAGCTTTTTTGCTCACAAAAGTCGTTTCAGCCTGAAAATACCCCAAAAGTGTATTTTCTGACAGGAAACCATACTTTACATGAGTTTCTTCAAGTAAGGGCCTCTGGACTCATAATAACAAGTTTCCTTGTGATTTCATGAAAACATGATACTTTCATCACTTTTAGATGCATTTACAGCTT
>NW_026549541.1:0-1201 GCF_027596085.1 Anoplopoma fimbria | reverse complement strand
CTGTGTTGGGGAAAACCTACGGTAGTCGAGAGTCGGCTACACTGGCGCCTAAACGGGGACCTCAACACCGTGATGACGGAGCAGCAGATACAGCCGGTGGCGGCGTTGGCCCAGATGCTGGGGGAGATCGCGGCCATGCACCAACAGCAGACGGAGGTGAACCGGCGGCAGATGGAGGCACTCCACAGCCAGGGGGAGATGCAGACCCGGGTCCTGGAGAGCCTGCTGTCCCCGGTCGGGCGGCGGCTCCACCCCCTCCGTCACCGCTCACGGGCATCGCGCTCCACAAAATGTCCGCGGAAGACGACCCACAGACCTTCCTGGAGATGTTCAGGGACGGCGGTGGCGTGCGGGTGGCCAGCGGCGGCGTGGTCCGTGCGCCTGCTCCCCTTGCTGTCAGGGAGGCCCAAACTGCGGCGCTCGGCCTGCCAGCGTCCTCGCGGGGAAATTTCAGGACATAAAAAAAGCCGTCCTTAATGGGACGGGTTTCTCCCCGAGACCACCGTCGCCGGTTCCGGGGGCACGAAATGGACACCCACGGCAAGTCGCTCGTGTATGCCCAGAAGCTGAGGGACGCAGCTAACAGGTGGCTACAGCCAGGGGAGTCTGATGGTGAGCAGAAGATGCTGGAGAGGATCACAGTCGAACAGTTTGTGGAGGGCCTCCCGACTGGGACGTCGGAATGGGTGCGGTGCCACCGACCTGGGGACTTGGGGGCGGCCATTATCCTCGCAGAGGATCACCTCGCCGTCCACCCCCGGGGACAGGGAGCGGAGGGGTGGACATCAGCGCCTGTCCGACCGACTCCTGCTCCTCGCAGGAAGTTCCTCACCTCAGCCTCCCTCCATCGGCCCCCACAAGCTCATGCATTTCAACCGCGCAATAACCCTCCCTCTGTTTCCTCCCATCGCCAGGCTCCAGGCGCTGTTCCCAACCCACAGGGGGCCCCTCAGGCGTCAGAGCAGGAGTGTTGGAGGTGTGGGCAGCCCGGTCACTTCCGCAGAGAATGTCCACTGATGGAGGTCGGCCAGGTGATCCGGGTTGCCGGCCCGCCAGCACCCTCCTCCGGTCCGGGGGACATACAGCGTTCCGGTAAGGATTCAAGGGGGTGTACACCAGGCTATGGTGGACTCGGGCTGTACACAGTCCATGGTCCACCAGAACTTGGTTCGGCCCGGGGCGTTGGTAGAGGCAAAGTGGG
>NW_026549540.1:0-1372 GCF_027596085.1 Anoplopoma fimbria | reverse complement strand
TTACATAAAAACACAAGGAAAGTTGTTATTATGAGTCCAGAGGCCCTTACTTGAAGAAACTCATGTAAAGTATGAATTCCTGTCAGAAAAGACACTTTTGGGGTATTTTAAGGCTGAAACGTCTTTTTGCAGCAGAAAAGCTGTAAATGCATATAAAAGTGATGCATTTACATGAAAACACAAGGAAAGTTGTTATTATGAGTCCAGAGGCCCTTACTTGAAGAAACTCATGTAAAGTATGAATTCCTGTCAGAAAAGACACTTTTGGGGTATTTTAAGGCTGAAACGTCTTTTTGCAGCAGAAAAGCTGTAAATGCATCTAAAAGTGATGCATTTACATAAAAACACAAGGAAAGTTGTTATTATGAGTCCAGAGGCCCTTACTTGAAGAAACTCATGTAAAGTATGAATTCCTGTCAGAAAAGACACTTTTGGGGTATTTTAAGGCTGAAACGTCTTTTTGCAGCAGAAAAGCTGTAAATGCATCTAAAAGTGATGCATTTACATGAAAACACAAGGAAAGTTGTTATTATGAGTCCAGAGGCCCTTACTTGAAGAAACTCATGTAAAGTATGAATTCCTGTCAGAAAAGACACTTTTGGGGTATTTTAAGGCTGAAACGTCTTTTTGCAGCAGAAAAGCTGTAAATGCATCTAAAAGTGATGCATTTTTCATAAAAACACAAGGAAACTTGTTATTATGAGTCCAGAGGCCCTTACTTGAAGAAACTCATGTAAAGTATGAATTCCTGTCAGAAAAGACACTTTTGGGGTATTTTAAGGCTGAAACGTCTTTTTGCAGCAGAAAAGCTGTAAATGCATCTAAAAGTGATGCATTTACATGAAAACACAAGGAAAGTTGTTATTATGAGTCCAGAGGCCCTTACTTGAAGAAACTCATGTAAAGTATGAATTCCTGTCAGAAAAGACACTTTTGGGGTATTTTAAGGCTGAAACGTCTTTTGCAGCAGAAAAGCTGTAAATGCATCTAAAAGTGATGCATTTACATGAAAACACAAGGAAAGTTGTTATTATGAGTCCAGAGGCCCTTACTTGAAGAAACTCATGTAAAGTATGAATTCCTGTCAGAAAAGACACTTTTGGGGTATTTTAAGGCTGAAACGTCTTTTTGCAGCAGAAAAGCTGTAAATGCATCTAAAAGTGATGAAAGTATCATGTTTTCATAAAAACACAAGGAAAGTTGTTATTATGAGTCCAGAGGCCCTTACTTGAAGAAACTCATGTAAAGTATGAATTCCTGTCAGAAAAGACACTTTTGGGGTATTTTAAGGCTGAAACGTCTTTTTGCAGCAGAAAAGCTGTAAATGCATCTAAAAGTGATGAAAGTATCATGTTTTCATAAAAACACAAGG
>NW_026549539.1:0-1206 GCF_027596085.1 Anoplopoma fimbria | reverse complement strand
TGCTGTAGACTGTTGTTGCTGTTAGACTGTTGTTGCTGTAGACTGGTGCTGCTGTAGACTGTTGTTGCTGTAGACTGTTGTTGCTGTAGACTGTGTGCTGCTGTGCTGCAGACTGTTGCTGCTGTAGACTGTTGCTGCTGTGGACTGTTGCTGCTGTAGACTGTTGTTGCTGTAGACTGGTGCTGCTGTAGACTGTTGTTGTTGTAGACTGTTGTTGCTGTAGACTGTTGTACTAGCTGTAGACTGTTGTTGCTGTAACCAGGGCTATTCAACCTCCTTAACAAGTGGGCCAAAAAGGAAAACCGCTGGTGGTTCATGGGCCACACATACAAAACTTATGTCAATTAATCGCTACAAATAAATCGTACTTAAAGCAGTGTTAACTTAATAGATATAGTGCTAAATGGAATAAACTTGTAAGACGCATTCCTTTCTTTTTCACTTTTAATTGCATCTTTATAACAATTCTTGATCTTACATATTTTGGACACATATTTTTAATAGCAATTTTTATTCAAACATATTTTTGGACACATTTATAATAACAATATAATAACAATAACAATATTTTTGACACATTTTTATGATTCAAAATATTTTTTGACAAAACATTATAATAACAATTTTGATGTTATATTCAGTGAGAGAAATTCTCCGTGGTCTGCAAGCATAAAATGCAATGTGACCTTGACTGAGCCTTCTCATTGCTTGGCAGGTGCAGACAGAGCGGATGTAATCCTGTTGCCGTATAATTCTTTATATAATTCTTTCAGAACAATACATTATTTCTATTAAATATATAATTTATACCTTTTAATATATATATTTTTTTCATTCATTCTATCTATTTTAATAAGTGTGTTCACATAAGTCTAAATACGTATTTATTTGTTTTTCCTTCAGTTGCGTTGCCTCCAGCGCGACAATATATGTATTAGAGCCCTTATCCAATCAGATAATTTCCCTGCGCTGTCTCTGGGTAAAAAAAAAAAATTCTCTTCAAAATCCTGAGAGAATACCCTCGCTGTTGACGCTAATGGGGACTAGGGCCTCGTGGTAAAAGTCACGGCCCGCGTGTGTAATACACGGTGTAATATGATTCATATATTTTTTTTTTTTTTTTTTTTTTTACAGGCAACATCTTGCGGGCCAGATAAAAAGTAAGATGGGCCGTATTCGGCCCGCGGGCCGCTAGTTGAATAGGCC
>NW_026549538.1:0-1307 GCF_027596085.1 Anoplopoma fimbria | reverse complement strand
GGAGGCTTAAAGTGATAAATAGCAGCTTTTGGCAGTTATGTAGCGTTAACTACAGGTAAACTGTGTATTAATGAACATTATCGAGTTTCGAGACTATATCCTGCAGAAATGTGTTTTAGAGGCTTAAAGTGATAACAGCAGCTTTTGGCAGTAATGTCGCCAGAACCACAGGTAAACTGTGTATTAATGAACATTATTCGAAGTTTCTAGACTATATCCTGCAAAATGTGTTTTAGGAGGCTTAAAGTGATAACATAGCTGGCAGTTATGTAGCGTTAACTACAGGTAAACTGTGTATTAATGAACATGCTCGAGTTTCGAGACTATATCCTGCAGAAATGTGTTTTAGGAGGCTTAAAGTGATAAATAGCAGCTTTTGGCAGTTATGTAAGCGTTAACTACAGGTAAACTGTGTATTAATGAACATTATCGAGTTTGTGAGACTATATCCTGCAGAAATGTATTTTAGGAGGCTTAAAGTGATAAATAGCAGCTTTGGCAGTAATGTAGCGTTAACTACAGGTAAACTGTGTATTAATGAACATTATGCTGTTGAGACTATATCCTGCAGAAATGTGTTTTAGAGGCTTAAAGTGATAAATAGCAGCTTTTGGCAGTTATGTAAAGCGTTAACTACAGGTAAACTGTGTATTAATGAACATTATCGAGTTTCGAGAATATATCCTGCAGAAATGTGTTTTAGGAGGCTTAAAGTGATAAATAGCAGCTTTTTGGCAGTTATGTAGCGTTAACTACAGGTAAACTGTGTATTAATGAACATTATCGAGTTTCGAGACTATATCCTGCAGAAATGTTTTTGGAGGCTTAAAGTGATAAATAGCAGCTTTTGGCAGTTATGTAGCTGTTAACTACAGGTAAACTGTGTATTAATGAACATTGTCGAGACTATATCCTGGAAATGTGTTTTTTAGGAGGCTTAAGTGATAAATAGCAGCTTTTGGCAGTAATGTCGCGTAAACTACAGGTAAACTGTAATGATAATGAACATTATCGAGTTTCGAGACTATATCCTGGCAGAAATGTGTTAGGAGGCTTAAAGTGATAATAAAGAAGCTGGCAGTTATGTAGCGTTAACTACAGGTAAACTGTGTATTAATGAACATTATCGAGACTATATCCTGCAGAAATGTGTTTTAGAGGCTTAAAGTGACAAATAGCAGCTTTTGGCAGTAATGTCGCGTTAACTACAGGTAAACTGTGTATTAATGAACATTATCGAGTTTCGAGACTATATCCTGCAGAAATGTGTTTTAGGAGGCTTAAAGTGATAAATAGCAGCTTTTGGC
>NW_026549537.1:0-367 GCF_027596085.1 Anoplopoma fimbria | reverse complement strand
ATATCCTCACTTTTGAAAAATATCTTCAATTTTGAAAAATATCCTCGCTTTTGAAAAATATCCTCACTTTCTGAACATACCTTACTTTTGAAAAATATCCTAATATCTACACTTGTAAAAATATCCTCACTTTTGAAAAATATCCTCAACTTGGTAAAATATTCTCGCTTTTTTGAAAAATATCGTCAATTTTGAAAAATATCCTCACTTTAGTAAAATATCTACAATTTTGAAAAATACCCTCACTTTTGAAAAATATCCTCACTTTTGAAAAATATAGTCAATTTTGAAAAATATCCTCACTTTTGAAAAATATCCTCACTTTTGAAAAATATGTACAATTTTGAAAAATATCCTCACTATTGAA
>NW_026549536.1:0-916 GCF_027596085.1 Anoplopoma fimbria | reverse complement strand
TTTTAGATGCATTTCCGGCTTTTTTGCTCACAAAAGTCGTTTCAGCCTGAAAATACCCCAAAAGTGTATTTTCTAACATGAAATCATACTTTACATGAGTTTCTTCAAGTAAGGGCCTCTGGACTCATAATAACAAGTTTCCTTATGTTTTCATGAAAACATGATACTTTCATCACTTTTTTAGATACTGTGGCATCCCGCCCCTTAAACCTCGGCCCGGACGGGCCGAGGTTTCGTGTTGGATGGCACATACCACCGCCATCCACCAGCCGGCGACAAAGAGCCGCCCCGAGGGCGGCCTAATGAGCGAGTGGAAACAGCCGGGGAGGGAGAGGACAGGAACCTGAACTCCCGATATAAGGAGCCGGCAGACAGCAACCATGGAGGAAGAGAGGGGAGAAGAAGAAGACGACGAGCGAGAGAGAACGACAGCGAGAGAGAGAACGACAGCGAGAGAGAAAATCGACGGAGACGACAGCGAGAGACAACGACGGAGACGAGAGAAGAGCGAGAGAAGAAGCAGAGGAGGAGAGACCGACCGGGAGAGGACCGCCGACCCGCGCGCCAGTTAGAGGCTCACGGAGACCTAACAGTAGTGTGGCTCGGTTATTGTGTTGTGTGAAACCATTAAAGTACCGAGCACGGCTACACCTGACACTTGACTCCGGGATTTATTCCAGGATCCCGAACCATAGGGAACGGGATCCCACATATGGTGGAGAACGCGGGCAACGGACGAAACCACTACGGACCCGGTAAATACCCGACCGGAAATGCAGCAACCGGATGGAGCCGCGGCAGCGGCTGCGGCTGCGGCTACACAGCGGGAGACGGCGGAGAGCCTTGCCCTGCTCCGCGAAGCTGTGGTACGGCTCGCACAACACGCAGTACGGGACGCCCCGACCGCCCGCCGCCG
>NW_026549535.1:0-601 GCF_027596085.1 Anoplopoma fimbria | reverse complement strand
GAGGGATGAGAATTCGTGCGGCCATTCGGCTGAGAACCATTTGCTGCCATAGAAGCCGCTGAAGCCGATGGGGGGCTGCGTCTGTGAACAGCTGGATGTCTTCCGCTTGGTGGCTGGAAAACGGACCGGAGTTGGCAGAGGGTCCCATGCTGGCGCCAATCTGCCTGAATTTCTGTAAAGAGAAACGAAAGTGAGTCAGGCTTTGGAGTTTTTGTGACTTGGGATGTGATAGGCTCGATGATGAATTGTTGCTGGGTCAAAACCAAGGTGATTCACGCATGAACTGCATTATGTCTAGACAATGTGACCGTCCTTTGTTGATGATGTCTCACCAATAGCGCTGTTGTCTGAATATATGTAACCCGATTGTCTTTTTGGACCATTCCCGGCCCCAAAGAATGGCTGCTATGACTACCTGATACATTTCAGAGGCTGCCGAAGAAGGGGTGAGGGAGATGAGACTGTGCGGCCATTCAGCTGAGAACCATTTGCTGCCGTAGAAGCCGCTGAAGTCGAGTGGGGAATGTGCCCAGGAACAGCTGGATGTCTTCCGGCTTGGTGGTGTGGTCATTGTAAAATAAAGAGATGCCGTTTTTTTTTT
>NW_026549534.1:0-3068 GCF_027596085.1 Anoplopoma fimbria | reverse complement strand
TCCATGAGGAGAGGAACTGGTGCCACAGTTTTAGCTCCGTTTTGCATGCTTTGTCCAGGGAGGCGTGGCCATGGAGATTTGGGACAGAGGCGGCGACTGAAAGGAGGTGGGACAAGAAGGATCGACCTTGGGGGATGATGCGAATGGCGTAGTTGAGGTGGCCTAACAGTGAAAGGAGTTGGTGTTTGGTGCATTTGGGGGCCAGGAGGTAATTTGAAATGAGTAAGGAGATCCGATTGATTTTTTCGGTAGGTAGGGATGCTTGGAGTGAAACTGAGTCGAGGGTGATGCCGAGGAATTTGAGGGAGGTGCTGGGGCCTACGGTTTTCTCTGGAGACAGAGGAACGCCGAGTTCCTTGAATGCTGAGGTTAAAGTGCTGAGGCCGTGTGCTGGGGGTGAGGAGGGTGGCGTGACGGTGAGGAAGTCATCTAAGAGGTGGATGACGTACGGAAGTTTATGGACGTTGGTCAGGATCCAACAGAGAGCTTCGGATAAGCAGTCGAAGATTTTTGGGCTGCTCTTGCACCCGAAGGTCAAGCGCACTGCAAAGTAATAAGAGCCTTTCCAATGGACGCCGAAAAGATGCCAGAATTCGGGGAGGATCGGAAGAACTTTGAAGGCGCTGATGATGTCCACTTTAGCCAGTATTGAGTATTTCCTAGTAGCTATGCCGATGGGGCTGATTCTGAATATGGGGAAAGGTGGGCTATGGAGAGGGCCGATCATGAAAGAGTCTTTGACTTCCTGAGCCAGGAGTTTGTCAACTATGTCGGGCTCGGAAATGGCGGATTTCAAATTATGGCATGTATAGGACTGCTCTGGTTTAACCTGCAAACCTGGGTGGAAGCCGTGTGTGAACCCTTGTATTAGGAAGCTGGTGAACTGGCGGTCTGGGTGGTTCTGTAAGGCTTAAGCTAGAGCTTGGACCTTGATTGGTGTATTGAGGTACTTACAGAGGCTGTGCTTGGTGGGGTTGTGGGGACAGGTTGGTCTGGAGTGGGCACCTCCGCAGAAGGAGCAGGTGTGGAGGAAGCGGCAGTTAAAGGTGTTGCATCCTAAATCGTTGAAGTTGTTGCAGACCATTCTCCCGCCCTGGAAGAGGACTGGTCTGCCTCTCCTGTCTACCCCTTTGGGGAGAGGGCCAGTGGTTGTTGGCTGGTTGGTGGCTGGTTTTGGGATGATGGATGGTGGGGGAAATGATGGAGGCAGGCTGCGGTAACCGGTGGGGCTCCGTCTTCTAGGAGCGGCTGTGGAAGGCAGGGGGGCTGTGAGGGTGCATGTGGTGGCTGGATGGGAAGGTGCGCCACAGGACTCACAGTTAAGGGAGGAGCGAGCTGCAAAGACTCTGCAATATAATTCGGGGTCTAGTGTACCCCAGTAAGTTCCCTGGTTGAACTGCTGCACTCGAGCAGCGGCTTCGGATGTGAAAAGAACATGGTAGGAGTAAAAACCGTTGCCGCCGAACCTCAAGGCCAGGTCTAGGATTAACGACAAGTAGTCGTCCAGTTCGGGCCTGTGGTCGGGAAAAACCGAGCAGATGGTGTCGCGGAGGGAGGGGGAAGAGCAGAAACAGGAGGAAAGAATAGGTTTTGGCCGGTTGCTCCGTCCGCTATGGGCCCCTGCCGTTGGAGCTGTCTGAGCAGCTGAGGTAGCTGGATTCATGTAGGGCGGAGCAAAGTTGGCCAAGGTAGATGATTCAGGAAAGGCAGGAGGGAGAGAAGAGGAAAGGATGTTGGGATGAAAGGATGCATGTGCATGGGTTGATAGTGTAGATTGGGGGAAAACAAGTGCAGAATGTGATGTCTCTGGGGCAGAGAGGGTTTGCTGCGATACGACCTGGCCCTCTGGGGGGGCTGCTGTGGCTGACGGGGATTCCCCGGCCGTCGGATGCGTCGTGACGTCATCGGCGTAGCGGCTGACGCGGTGGCGGGAATCCGGACGTGCTCTGGAGGTTTGCTGAGTGTTGTTGTGTTGGGAGTCCGTTAAAAGTTTGAAAAGTTTTGCTTTCCTGTCGGACTTGTTGAACGGGATAAGAGATAAGATAAGATAAGATAAGATAATCCTTTATTAGTCCCGCAGCGGGGAAATTTGCAGGCTTACAGCAGCATAGGGTTAAAGTGCACACAAGAGACATAGTAAAGAAAGACAAGATAAAAATAAAAATGAAAATAAAAAATAAAAATAAAATAAAAAACAAGTATTATAAATAAGCAATAAAAACAGTAGAAAAACACAATAACTGAAATATAATATTTACAAACTATATTAACCATTATTGCACAGTGTTTTTATTGTCATGTGTCATGTGGTCTGCTGGGAGCAGAGCTGGTTGTGTAACCTGACAGCAGCAGGAAGGAAGGACCTGCGGTACCTCTCCTTCACACACCGGGGTGAAGCAGCCGGTGGCTGAAGGAGCTGCACAGAGCTGCCAGGGCGTCCTGCATGGGGTGGGAGGTATTGTTCATCAGGGATGACAGCTTGGCCATCACCCTCCTGTCTCCCACCACCTCCACCGTATCCAATGGACACCCCAGCACACTGCTGGCCTTCCTGACAAGCTTGTTCAGTCTCTTCTTGTCTGCTGCTGAGATGCTGCTGCTCCAGCAGACCACTCCATAAAAGATGGCTGATGCCACCACGGAGTTGAAAAAAGTCCTCAGGAGTGCTCCCTGCACTCCAAAGGACCTCAGTCTCCTCAGCAGATAGAGTCTGCTCTGACCCTTTTTATACAGTGCATTTGTGTGATTTGTCCAGTCCAGTTTATTGTTCAAGTGAACACCCAGGTACTTATAAGATTGCACAATCTCAATGTCCTGTCCCTGGATGTTCACTGGTTCCGGAGGACAGTGTTTTCCCCGGCGGAAGTCCACCACCAGCTCTTTGGGATGTTGCGCTGGGTGAGTACATTCTTTAAACGGGCGACTGTCCACTTGGAGATGTGGGACGTGTTGGGGCTGTTGGAGAGTCGGCGTGGTAAAGGAGGGTCGGGGTGGTTTTGCCCATCGTTCGAGCGCCTGGATCTCGAGCGGATGGGAGAGCGGCTTCGGGGAGGGACGATGTCCCTCAC
>NW_026549533.1:0-201 GCF_027596085.1 Anoplopoma fimbria | reverse complement strand
TTATTATGAGTCCAAGAGGCCCTTACTTGAAGAAACTCATGTAAAGTATGGTTTCCTGTCAGAAAAGACACTTTTGGGGTATTTTAAGGCTGAAACGAGTTTTTGAGCAAAAAAGCTGTAAATGCATCTAAAAGTGATGAAAGTATCATGTTTTTTCATGAAAACATAAGTAAACTTGTTATTATGAGTCAGAGGCCCTTA
>NW_026549532.1:0-852 GCF_027596085.1 Anoplopoma fimbria | reverse complement strand
GTCGCGGTCATTTTCATTGCGGATGGAGCAGCATGGTTGTTTCGGTTCATTTTACGCCGTTTCAGTGTGCTAAAGGACCCGCTGTCACTCCCAGAGTTTACCCTGACTTGGAGCACTCTGCTGCGGGTGTTTTGACGCTGTGATGCCGGTCATTTTACGCCGTTTCACTGCCTTAAAAGACAGATTCAGCCGGATTTCAGCACTAAAATCCTCCGGAAAGCGCCTGCTATTTTTCTCCTCCCTGGGCTGCTGGAGGTCATTTTACGCCGTTTTAGTGTGCTAAAAGACCCGCTGTCACTCCCAGAGTTTACCCTCCGTGAATATTCCTCTGCTGGCTCTATTTTCTGGCACTCCTCCCTGGGCTGCTGGAGGTCATTTTAGGCCGTTTTGTCCCGGTCAAAAGACCCACTGTGACTGGGACAGTTTCCCCCCGAAATGCAGCCCTCTGTTCCGGGTGTTGTGAGCCTGTCATGTCGGTCATTGCACGGTGCTCCATGTCCTTAAGAGACCCAGTGTTTCTGCAACAGTTTATCCGAAGTTAGAGCACTCTTTGTACCGCAGGAATATTATTATTATTATTATTATTATTATTATTATTATTATTATTATTATTATTATTATTATTATATATTTTTTTATATATATATAAAAGGCTTGGTTTTAAAACAAACAGTAAAAAAGAAGATGGCCTGTGCCTGTGCCTGTGCCTACGCCCAACACAACTTGTGGTGTTGGATAGCCAGTTTTGAACCTAACCTCAACCCCCAGCCCTAACCTGGGGACCCTCAACCTAACTCAGCCACAAGCGCCCTGGAGCTCACACTCAACCCTTGCGTCTGCTAAATGACTGCA
>NW_026549531.1:0-517 GCF_027596085.1 Anoplopoma fimbria | reverse complement strand
AGCTATGCTAACCACTATACCACCAACGCACGATAAGGGCATTCCATAATGACAAGAAAATCAGGTGAAGGGAAAATTGAGTCAGCAAATGTCATTGAGTATTAACACGTTCGAACTTGATTACAGCAAACTTGGTCACTTGGGTTTCATGGTGTAAGGTCAGCACTCTGGGCTCTGAATCCAGTGATCCGAGTTCAGTCTCAGTGAAACTTTGTCAATAAGGAGTGCTTGGTGCAAAATTCTACAGAGCAGAATGAATATAACTGTCCTGTTGTTCCCATGCTACAGTAGAACTCAAAAGTCACGTGGAGATAAGTCAGTCATTGAAAGTCCTGTAGCCCAGATATGTCGTTGTCAATGGAGGTCAATCAAATGTCTGTTTCACAAGACACAACTTCGAACGTCCAGAACACATTGTGTCTGGTCAAGCACTGCAACATTCCACTTCTGGAAGCGCTTTGTTATTCAAGACATTTACCCTAAATGGTGCTAAAACAGGGCAGCCACCACATGACAC
>NW_026549530.1:0-2640 GCF_027596085.1 Anoplopoma fimbria | reverse complement strand
ATTCTACCGGGACGCCTCCTCTAGTTTCCCAGATTTAAGCTCAACCTCCTCTAGCTATGCTAGCTATAGGAGGTTGAGCCGGCCGGTCCACCGGTACCGGTACCGTGAAAAACACCGGTAATCCGGGCACACCGGTATACAGGAGGATGAGCCGTCCAGATAAACATCCGTGAAAACATCATGACGTGACGTCACTGCACCGTGACTGTGACAAACGCGAAACATTAAATAAAGATAATAAAACATTAAATAAAGATAATGATCTTTCGTTTATATGTATGAACAAATGTCAAGAAAGTTATTGAATTTAAAAAAATAAAATAAAATAAAAACTACCCGGCATGCAATCCGCGGTGATCGCTGAACTTATTTCCGGTCACTGGGGATTCTACCGACGCCTCCTCTAGTTCCCGGACGCTCAACTCTCCTTAGCTATGCTATCCTTCCGTTTTCAGCCCGCGGTCGCGGTCATTTTCACGCGGAATCAGCAGCATGGAGAGACAGGCTGATGGCACCACTGTTTAGCCACTTTATGCTCTCTTTACGGACGTTTTCGACCGGCTGGAGGTTGAGCCGGCCGGTCCACCGGTACCGGTACCGTGAAAAACACCGGTAATCCGGCACACCGGTATACAGGAGGATGAGCCGTCCAGATAAACATCCGTGAAAACATCATGACGTGACGTCACTGCACCGCGACTGTGACAAACGCTAAACATTAAATAAAGATAAGAAAACATTAAATAAAGATATTAAATAAATAGAATAAAACATTAAATAAAGATATTAAAACATTAAACAAAGAGAATAAAACATTAAATGAAGATAATAAAACATTAAATAAAGAGAATGAAACATTAAATAAAGAGAATATAACATTTAATAAAGATAATGAAACATTAAATGAATAGAATAAAACATTAAATAAAGATAATAGATGATGTTTCAGCCTTCGTGGCATCAACTTAAGATCTTAAAAATAAGAACTTGAAAATGTAAATATATACATATATATATATATATATATATATATATATTGTGTTTTATATGTATGAACAAATGTCTCAATAAAGTTATTGAATTAAAAAAATTAAAAATTAAAATTAAAAAAAAAATTAAAAATTAAAATTAAAAAATAAATAAATAAATAAAATCTACCCGGCATGCAATGCGCGGTGATCGCCGGAACCTATTTCCCGGTCACCGGGATTCTACCGGGACGCCTCCTCTAGTTTCCAGACGGCTCAACCTCCTCTAGCTATGCTAGCTATAGGAGGTTGAGCCGGCCGGTCCACCGGTACCGGTACCGTGAAAACACCGTAATCCGGCACACCGGTATACAGGAGGATGAGCCGTCCAGATAAACATCCGTGAAAACATCATGACGTGACGTCACTGCACCGCGACTGTGACAAACGCGAAACATTAAATAAAGATAATAAAACATTAAATAAAGATAATGATCTTTCGTTTATATGTATGAACAAATGTCTCAAGAAAGTTATTGAATTTAAAAAAATAAAATAAAATAAAAACTACCTGGCATGCAATCCGCGGTGATCGCCGAACCTATTTCCCGGTCACCGGGATTCTACCGGGACGGCTCCTCTAGCTCCCGGACGGCTCAACCTCCTCTAGCTATGCTATCCTTCCGCTTTTCAGCCCGCGGTCGCGGTCATTTTCACGCGGATTCAGCAGCATGGAGAGACAGGCTGATGGCACCACTGTTTAGCCACTTCATGCTCTCTTTTACGGACGTTTTCAGCTGGCGGTCGCGGTCATTTTTTAGGCGGATGGAGCAGCATGGTTGTGTCGGTTCATTTTACGCCGTTTTAGTGTGCTAAAAGACCCGCTGTCACTCCCAGAGTTTACCCTGACTTGGAGCACTCTGCTGCGGGTGTTTTGACGCTGTGATGCCGGTCATTTTACGCCGTTTCACTGCCTTAAAAGACAGATTCAGCCGGATTTCAGCACTAAAATCCTCCGGAAAGCGCCTGCTATTTTTTCCTCCCTGGGCTGCTGGAGGTCATTTTACGCCGTTTTAGTGTGCTAAAAGACCGGCTGGAGGTTGAGCCGGCCGTCCACCGGTACCGGTACCGTGAAAAACACCGGTAATCCGGCACACTGGTATACAGGAGGAAAAACATTAAATAAAGAGAATGAAACATTAAATAAATAGAATAAAACATTAAATAAAGATATTAAAACATTAAACAAAGAGAATAAAACATTAAATGAAGATAATAAAACATTAAATAAAGAGAATGAAACATTAAATAAAGAGAATATAACATTTAATAAAGATAATGAAACATTAAATGAATAGAATAAAACATTAAATAAAGATAATAGATGATGTTTCAGCCTTCGTGGCATCAACTTAAGATCTTAAAAATAAGAACTTGAAAATGTAAATATATACATATATATATATATATATATATATAAATATATTGTGTTTTATATGTATGAACAAATGTCTCAATAAAGTTATTGAATTAAAAAAAATAAAAATTAAAATTAAAAAAAAAATTAAAAATTAAAATTAAAAAATAAATAAATAAATAAAATCTACCCGGCATGCAATGCGCGGTGATCGCCGGAACCTATTTCCCGGTCACCGGGATTCTACCGGGACGC
>NW_026549529.1:0-492 GCF_027596085.1 Anoplopoma fimbria | reverse complement strand
AGACATCGCTTAGTAAAGAACAGGGAATTTCCCAAATGAAGGCACACTCTTGTCTCAGACACACAAGAAAAGGTTAATGTGCAGGCTAGGCTATATTTCAACCTTCCATCATTTAGCACGTCAGTGTGGTATACAGATCAGGCATTGTATTAAGAAAGACAGTTCATATATAAAATCAGGGGTTCAAGTATAGTTCAGCGGAAAGGGAGCCAGTCATCAGAGGTTCAAGTCTAGTTCAGCGGAAAGGGAGCCAGACATCAGAGGTTTGAGCATAGTTCAAACGGAAAGGGAGCCGGTCATGCTTTTGCGCAGGCCACAAAAACAGTATAACACAGAGAGTCACACTTAATACAAAGGTTATACATTAAATGATAATTTTTCCCTCTACATTATGGAGTAAGATTTTAGAGGAAGCTCTTAAGTATCAAGCATGACTGTTTTTTTTAATTAAAGAGTAGTGTAAGACTCTGTTGTATTATCTGTAACCACGCA
>NW_026549528.1:0-431 GCF_027596085.1 Anoplopoma fimbria | reverse complement strand
AAAAAGACATAAGTTTAATTTTTAAGTATGAAAATTTCAACATTTTGTTAATGGATGCAGTTTCATTTCTGTCAATGACAAGAGAAAACTGATGTATAAGATTGAATAATGCTTGGCAGGAGGACCTATTTGTTAAAATGCTGATGTTATTGTTTACTTTTATTTTATTTATTTTGTGATTTTACTTCAAGTATATGTTTTTTCCCCCTCTGTGTAGATTACGCTTGTACATAAAATCTGATTTATTTTTATAATAAAAGATAAAAAAAAAACACGCCCGACCTGCTTAGCTTCCGAGATCAGACGAGATCGGGCGTGTTTTTTTTTTTTTTATCTTTTATTATAAAAATAAATCAGATTTATGTACAAGCGTAATCTACACAGAGGGGAAAACATATACTTGAAATCAAATGTAAAATCACAAAATAAAT
>NW_026549527.1:0-871 GCF_027596085.1 Anoplopoma fimbria | reverse complement strand
TAGTATATGGTATTTGGTATATGGTATATGGTATATGGTATTTGGTATATGGTATATGGTATTTGGAATATGGTATATGGTATATGGTATATCGCATTTTGGTATATGGTATTTGGTATATGGTATATGGTATATGGGATATGGTATATGGTATATGGTATATGGTATATGGTATATGGTATTTTGAATATGGTATATGGTATATGGTATATGGTATCTGGTATATGGTATATGGTATATGGTATTTTGTATATGGTATATGGTATTTGGTATATGGTATATGGTATTTTGTAAATGGTATATGGTATATGTTATTTGGTATATGGTATATGGTATTTGGTATATGGTATATGGTATATGGTATTTTGTAAATGGTATATGGTATATGGTATATGGTATTTAGTATATATGGCATTTGGTATATGGTATTTGGAATATGGTATATGGTATTTGGTAGATGGTATTTGGTATTTGGTATTTGGTATATGGTATTTGGTATATGGTATTTGGTAAATGGTATATGGTATATGGTATTTGGTATTTGGTATATGGTATATGGTATATGGTATTTGGTATATGGTATATGGTATTTGGAATATGGTATATGGTATATGGTATATCGCATTTTGGTATATGGGATATGGTATATGGTATATGGTATATGGTATTTGGTATATGGTATATGGTATTTGATATATGGTATATGGTATTTTGTAAATGGTATATGGTATATGTTATTTGATATATAGTATATGGTATTTGGTATGCGGTATATGGTATATGGTATATGGTATTTTGTATATGGAATATGGTATTTGGTATATGGTGTTTGGTATATGGTATATGGTATTTGGAATATGGTATATGGTAT
>NW_026549526.1:0-601 GCF_027596085.1 Anoplopoma fimbria | reverse complement strand
TCACTAACAAAGACCACGCTTATCACGAGATAGGTTATGACTGATTTATTACGAATGTGAGTCAGAGGGATGAGTTAGGGAAGGGGTTGGAGGGATGAGGGGATGAAGGGATAAGGGTCGAGGGATGAAGGGGTAGGGGTCGAGGGATGAGGGGGTAGGGGTCGAGGGATGAGGGGGTAGGGGTCGAGGGAGGAAGGGATGAGGGTAAGGGATGGAGGGTGAGGGAAGGAGGGGTGTAGGGTAGAGAAGCAGGGAGGGTAAGGAAGGTTGATGACTGATGGTGGGAGGAGAGCGATGGTGCCCGGTGGCTGGCAGGAACAGGGGGATTGGAGACTCTTGGGTGGGGGCTGTCTCTCCGGAAGGTCAGGTGGCGCAGAGTCCCCCGTTGTTCCTGTAATCCTGTGAAAGAGCGAGAAGGAAGGAGAGAAGAGGGAGAAAGATGAATGGTAAAAAAATAAAAAAGGGGTTGGGGGGAGGGATGAGAAAACAGAGTCAGGGAGGAAGTGGATGGATTCGTCATGCTTAAATACTTTGTGCAGAGCCAATTAGGTGTTCAGGGCGTGGTCATTGTTCCCAGAACTACGTTATTTAAAACTTCATT
>NW_026549525.1:0-645 GCF_027596085.1 Anoplopoma fimbria | reverse complement strand
CTGTATACAATTGGCATACACGTTTGTCGCTACAGTAATTGTTTGTAGGAAGTCTTTCAAAAGAATTTCTTTACTTGCCTTATCCCAAATCCTCTGTAATCCTCCCAAATCCTCTGCTGACGTTAGTAAAATTCTTGAGTTACCCTTTAGCGGTTGCTTTGTCATTGTTAGCTTCTTTGTCACTGGTATTGGTAGTGGTTCCATGGTGTAATGGTTAGCACTCTGGACTCTGAATCCAGTGATCTGAGTTCAAATCTCAGTGGAACCTGATTTTAAGCAAGAGCAAAGGTCAAACAATGCAAACTCTCACTGAAAGGAGCATGACAGGAAACAGGCCTTAAACCGACAACAGTGCGTTGGCGGTTGCATCTTGCTTCAGGTACAAGTGAGACCGGAAACAACTGAGGAGTCTCTTGATCTTCTCCTGAGTGAGTATTGACAGGGAGTTCAATGGTTTCGACTTTAATGATGGTTTTACAACTTGAATTCTGTCTTGTAACCACCATAAAAAAGAGGTTTCACTGCGATTTGTACTCAGGTTCCTGCGGTTAGAGTCGAGTGTTCTTCATCAAGAGGCCAGTTTACTCCATCAGAAGTGCTTGTTGGAAGGTCGACCAGCTTTGGAAACCCCATCAACCCACAGCT
>NW_026549524.1:0-630 GCF_027596085.1 Anoplopoma fimbria | reverse complement strand
TATGGTATTTGGTAGATGGTATTTGGTATTTGGTATTTGGTATATGGTATTTGGTAAATGGTATATGGTATATGGTATTTGGTATTTGGTATATGGTATATGGTATATGGTATTTGGTATATGGTATATGGTATTTGGAATATGGTATATGGTATATGGTATATCGCATTTTGGTATGGTATATGGTATATGGTGTATATGGTATTTGGTATATGGTATATGGTATTTGATATATGGTATATGGTATTTTTGTAAATGGTATATGGTATATGTTATTTGGTATATGGTATATGGTATTTGGTATGCGGTATATGGTATATGGTATATGGTATTTTGTATATGGAATATGGTATTTGGTATATGGTGTTTGGTATATGGTATATGGTATTTGGAATATGGTATATGGTATATGGTATTTGGTATATGGTATATGGTATATGGTATATGGTATTTTGTATATGGTATATGGTATTTTGTATATGGTATTTGGTATGGTATATGGTATATGGTTTGGGATATGGTATATGGTATTTGGAATATGTATATGCGGTATATGGTATATGGTATATGGTATTTTGTATATGGAATATGGTATTTGGAATATGGAATATGGAATATGGTATTTAGTAT
>NW_026549523.1:0-3283 GCF_027596085.1 Anoplopoma fimbria | reverse complement strand
ATTTAAAAAAATTAAATAAAATAAAAACTACCCGGCATGCAATGCGGTGATCGCTGGAACTTACCTCTGCAATAATGACAATAATAACCTGTGCAATACACTACAATAATAACCTGTGCAATACACTACAATAATAACCTGTGCAATACACTACACCGTGCAATAATAGTTAAGAAAGTTAAAAATAGTTAAAATAGTTGTTGTTTTTTTCTCTGTCTGTAAATATAATATTTCAGTTATTGTTGTTTTTTTGTTTTTTTCTACTGTTTTTTTATTGCTTATTTATAATACTTGTTTTATTTTATTTTTATTTTTATTTCTTTATTTTTTATTCTTAGCTTGTCTTCTACTATGTCTCTTGTGTGCACTTTACTCTACGCTGTTGTAAGTCTGCAAATTTCCCCGCTGCGGGACTAATAAAGGATTATCTTATCTTATCTTATCTTATCTTATTTCCCGGTCACCGGGATTCTACCGGGACGGCTCCTCTAGCTCCCGGACGGCTCAACCTCCTCTAGCTATGCTATCCTTCCGTTTTCAGCCCGCGGTCGCGGTCATTTTCACGCGGATTCAGCAGCATGGAGAGACAGGCTGATGGCACCACTGTTTAGCCACTTCATGCTCTCTTTTACGGACGTTTTCAGCCGGCGGTCGCGGTCATTTTTTAGGCGGATGGAGCAGCATGGTTGTTTCGGTTCATTTTACGCCGTTTTAGTGTGCTAAAAGACCCGCTGTCACTCCCAGAGTTTACCCTGACTTGGAGCACTCTGCTGTGGGTGTTTTGACGCTGTGATGCCGGTCATTTTACGCCGTTTCACTGCCTTAAAAGACAGATTAAGCCGGATTTCAGCACTAAAATGCTCCGGAAAGCGCCTGCTATTTTTTCCTCCCTGGGCTGCTGGAGGTCATTTTACGCCGTTTTAGTGTGCTAAAAGACCGGCTGGAGGTTGAGCCGGCCGGTCCACCGGTACCGGTACCGTGAAAAACACCGGTAATCCGGCACACCGGTATACAGGAGGATGAGCCGTCCAGATAAACATCCGTGAAAACATCATGACGTGACGTCACTGCACCGCGACTGTGACAAACGCGAAACATTAAATAAAGATAATAAAACATTAAACAAAGATATTAAAACATTAAATAAAGATATTAAAACATTAAATAAAGAGAATGAAACATTAAATAAATAGAATAAAACATTAAATAAAGATATTAAAACATTAAACAAAGAGAATAAAACATTAAATGAAGATAATAAAACATTAAATAAAGAGAATGAAACATTAAATAAAGAGAATATAACATTTAATAAAGATAATGAAACATTAAATAAATAGAATAAAACATTACTATAGATGATGTTTCAGCCTTCGTGGCATCAACTTAAGATCTTAAAAATAAGAACTTGAAAATGTAAATATATACATATATATATATATATATATATATATATATAAATATATTGTGTTTTATATGTATGAACAAATGTCTCAATAAAGTTATTGAATTAAAAAAAAAATTAAAAATTAAAATTAAAATTAAAAATTAAAATTAAAAAATAAATAAATAAATAAAATCTACCCGGCATGCAATGCGCGGTGATCGCCGGAACCTATTTCCCGGTCACCGGGATTCTACCGGGACGCCTCCTCTAGCTCCCAGACGGCTCAACCTCCTCTAGCTATGCTAGCTATAGGAGGTTGAGCCGCCGGTCCACCGGTACCGGTACCGTGAAAAACACCGGTAATCCGGCACACCGGTATACAGGAGGATGAGCCGTCCAGATAAACATCCGTGAAAACATCATGACGTGACGTCACTGCACCGCGACTGTGACAAACGCGAAACATTAAATAAAGATAATAAAACATTAAATAAAGATAATGATCTTTCGTTTACATGTATGAACAAATGTCTCAAGAAAGTTATTGAATTTAAAAAAATTAAATAAAATAAAAACTACCCGGCATGCAATGCGCGGTGATCGCCGGAACCTACCTCTGCTCCCAGCAGACCACATGACAATAATGACAATAATAACCTGTGCAATACACTACAATAATAACCTGTGCAATACACTACACCGTGCAATAATAGTTAAGAAAGTTAAAAATAGTTAAAATAGTTGTTGTTTTTTTCTCTGTCTGTAAATATAATATTTCAGTTATTGTTGTTTTTTTGTTTTTTTCTACTGTTTTTTTATTGCTTATTTATAATACTTGTTTTATTTTATTTTTATTTTTATTTCTTTATTTTTTATTCTTAGCTTGTCTTCTACTATGTCTCTTGTGTGCACTTTACTCTACGCTGTTGTAAGTCTGCAAATTTCCCCGCATGGGACTAATAAAGGATTATCTTATCTTATCTTATCTTATCTTATTTCCCGGTCACCGGGATTCTACCGGGACGGCTCCTCTAGCTCCCGGACGGCTCAACCTCCTCTAGCTATGCTATCCTTCCGTTTTCAGCCCGCGGTCGCGGTCATTTTCACGCGGATTCAGCAGCATGGAGAGACAGGCTGATGGCACCACTGTTAGCCACTTCATGCTCTCTTTTACGGACGTTTTCAGCCGGCGGTCGCGGTCATTTTTTAGGCGGATGGAGCAGCATGGTTGTTTCGGTTCATTTTACGCCGTTTTAGTGTGCTAAAAGACCCGCTGTCACTCCCAGAGTTTACCCTGACTTGGAGCACTCTGCTGCGGGTGTTTTGACGCTGTGATGCCGGTCATTTTACGCCGTTTCACTGCCTTAAAAGACAGATTAAGCCGGATTTCAGCACTAAAATGCTCCGGAAAGCGCCTGCTATTTTTTTCCTCCCTGGGCTGCTGGAGGTCATTTTACGCCGTTTTAGTGTGCTAAAAGACCGGCTGGAGGTTGAGCCGGCCGGTCCACCGGTACCGGTACCGTGAAAAACACCGGTAATCCGGCACACCGGTATACAGGAGGATGAGCCGTCCAGATAAACATCCGTGAAAACATCATGACGTGACGTGACGTCACTGCACCGCGACTGTGACAAACGCGAAACATTAAATAAAGATAATAAAACATTAAACAAAGATATTAAAACATTAAATAAAGATATTAAAACATTAAATAAAGAGAATGAAACATTAAATAAATAGAATAAAACATTAAATAAAGATATTAAAACATTAAACAAAGAGAATAAAACATTAAATGAAGATAATAAAACATTAAATAAAGAGAATGAAACATTAAATAAAGAGAATATAACATTTAATAAAGATAATGAAACATTAAATAAATAGAATAAAAC
>NW_026549522.1:0-11069 GCF_027596085.1 Anoplopoma fimbria | reverse complement strand
AGAACCGGAAGTGAGGCAACACGCTTACCGCAGTACGTCAGCACGTCCAATCAGCAGGCCTAAATGTTAGTAAAATATCCTCACCTTTGAAAAATATCCTCACTTTCTAAAAATATCTTCACTTTGGTAAAATATCCTCACCTTGGTAAAATAATCTCCTCACTTTTGAAAAATATCATCCCTTTAGTAAAATATCCTCACTTTTTAAATATATCCTCATGTTAGTAAAATATCCTCACTTTTGAAAAATATCCTCACTTTTGAAAAATATCCTCACTCATGAAAAAAATCATCCCTTTTATAAAATATCATCACTTTTGAAAATATCATCACTTTTGAAAAATATCCTCACTCATGAAAAAAATCATCTTTTAAAAATATCACTCACTTTTGAAATATATCCTCATGTTAGTAAAATATCCTCACTTTTGAAGAAAATCCTCACTTTTGAAAAATATCCTCACTTTTCAAAAATATCCTCACTTTTGAAAAATCCTCACTTTTGAAAAATATCTTCTTTTTTAGAGGAGCTATAGAGTCTAGTGTCATTCGCAGTGAGCATGCAGCACTATCAACAAGATGGTCAATCTGAGACGGACTAAAGCTAGCGTAGGAGTCCTCTGTTATATTGAGCAATGGTACTGAATAAAACCCTGAAGAAATCGCTTCTTTAAATTTAGCTACAGCATTATCAGATAGACATCTAGTGTAGAAACTTTTGCCTAATGGCGTACACTCTGGTAGAACAAATTCAAAGGTTATTAGAAAATGGTCCGATAAAAGAGAGTTCTGTTGAGAGACAATTACATTTTCTACTTCAATACCATAAACCAGAACAAGGTCGAGGGTATGGTTAAAAGAGTGAGTCGGTTTATGTACACACTGACAGAAGCCAATAGAATCTAGTAATGAACCAAACGCAGTACTAAGGCTATCATTATACACATCCACATGAATATTAAAATCCCCTACAATAATAACTTTATCTGTCTTAAGGACTAAACTAGATAAAAACTCTGAGAATTCAGATAGGAATTCAGAATACGCACCTGGTGCACGATACACTATAACAAATAAAATTGACTTTAATGCTTTCCCGCTCGGGTTTGAAAGACTAAGAACAAGGCTTTCAAATGAGTTGTAATTTAATTTAGGTTTAGGGTTTATTAATAGGCTTGAGTCAAAGATAGCTGCTACTCCACCTCCTCGGCCTGTGCCTCGAGGAATATGAGTATTAATATAACTTGGAGGAGTTGATTCATTAAGGCTAACGTACTCTTCATGACACAGCCAGGTTTCAGTAAGACAAAATAAATCAATATGATTATCTGATATTAAATCATTTACAAGTACACCCTTAGATGACAGAGATCTAATATTTAAGAGTCCACATTTAACTGTCCTGTTTTGATGCACAGTTGCCTTAACTTTTATTAAGTTATTTTGTATAACTCCTCTTCTGTTGACTTTAAATAATTGAAGTGGCCGTGGGTCAGACACTATAGGGTTTTGGGTGGGTAACTGGGTGGGTAACTGCTCCAAAGGAAGCGCAGAGAGGTGTGAAAGACTGCGACTCTGCTTCTGCTTCCTGGTCTGAACTCTGGGTCATGGATTAGGTCCACTAATGAACTGGGTCAGATTTCTAGAGATGAGATCCGCTCCATCCAAAGTAGGATGGATGCCGTCTCTCCTAATCAGACCAGGTTTTCCCCAGAAAGTATGCCAATTGTCTACGAAGCCCACATTGTTTGCAGGACACCACCTCGACAGCCAGCGGCGGAATGATGACATGCGGCTATACATCTCATCATTGACCAGATTAGGGAGAGGGCCAGAGAATACTACGGAGTCCGACATCGTCTTTGCGTACGAACACACCGATTCCACGTTCAATTTAGTGACCTCCGAGCGACGTAATCGGGTGTCATTACCGCCGACGTGAATAACAATCGTACGGTATTTACGTTTAGCCTTAGCCAGCAGTTTCAAATGGGATTCTATGTCGCCCGCTCTGGCCCCGGGGATGCAGTTAACTATGGCCCCTGTCTTCGCTAACTTCACGTTTCTCAGAATGGAGCTGCCGATCACCAGAGTTGGTTTCTCAGCGGGTGTGTCGCTGAGCGGGGAAAACCGGTTAGAAACGTGAAGCGGTTGGTGGTGCCCCGTGTGCTTCGACATAGAACTATGCTTCCTTCGGACAGTCACCCAGCCTCCCGGCTGCTCGGGGTTGCCGGGGGACAGCTAGCAGGAGCTAAGTCTGGTTGGCCCGCACCGACTACGGGAGTGGGCTGGCTAACTGCAGTAGCTAACGACTGAGCTTCAATGGTGCGGAACCGGGCCTCTAACTCACTGAGCCTCGCCTCCAACCTAACAAACAAACTACATTTGTTACATGTACCCGTATCAGTAAAGGAGGCAGAGGCATGGCTAAACATGAGACACACTGAGCAGGAGGGAGGAGGAGAGAGAGCAGGAGAGAGAGGAGAGAGGAGCGCCATCGCTAGCTGCTAAGCTAAATGAGGCTAGCTAGCGTTAGCAGAACTGAACAACGTGTAAACTGTTGGTTTAAGCGAAAAGTCGCTGAATTAAGATGTGATATGAGTGTTCAAGTGTTTTAAGTGTAAGACAGGTAATTAGCCGCTATAATAAAGAATGTCACACAATTCACTAGTTTTCGCTGGAGCTGCGAAAAGTACGCTATCAACTACGCTGAACCGGAAGTGAGGCAACACGCTTACCGCAGTACGTCAGCACGTCCAATCAGCAGGCCTAAATGTTAGTAAAATATCCTCACCTTTGAAAAATATCCTCACTTTCTAAAAATATCTTCACTTTGGTAAAATATCCTCACCTTGGTAAAATAATCTCCTCACTTTTGAAAAATATCATCCCTTTAGTAAAATATCCTCACTTTTTAAATATATCCTCATGTTAGTAAAATATCCTCACTTTTGAAAAATATCCTCACTCATGAAAAAAATCATCCCTTTTATAAAATATCATCACTTTTGAAAAATATCCTCACTTTTGAAAAATATCCTCACTTTTGAAAAAATATATCCTCACTTTTGAAATATATCCTCATGTTAAAAATATCCTCACTTTTGAAGAAAATCCTCACTTTTGAAAAATATCCTCACTTTTCAAAAATATCCTCACTTTCTAAAAATATCCTCACTTTTGAAAAATATCTTCTTTTTTAGAGGAGCTATAGAGTCTAGTGTCATTCGCAGTGAGCATGCAGCACTATCAACAAGATGGTCAATCTGAGACGGACTAAAGCTAGCGTAGGAGTCCTCTGTTATATTGAGCAATGGTACTGAATAAAACCCTGAAGAAATCGCTTCTTTAAATTTAGCTACAGCATTATCAGATAGACATCTAGTGTAGAAACTTTTGCCTAATGGCGTACACTCTGGTAGAACAAATTCAAAGGTTATTAGAAAATGGTCCGATAAAAGAGAGTTCTGTTGAGAGACAATTACATTTTCTACTTCAATACCATAAACCAGAACAAGGTCGAGGGTATGGTTAAAAGAGTGAGTCGGTTTATGTACACACTGACAGAAGCCAATAGAATCTAGTAATGAACCAAACGCAGTACTAAGGCTATCATTATACACATCCACATGAATATTAAAATCCCCTACAATAATAACTTTATCTGTCTTAAGGACTAAACTAGATAAAAACTCTGAGAATTCAGATAGGAATTCAGAATACGCACCTGGTGCACGATACACTATAACAATAAAATTGACTTTAATGCTTTCCCGCTCGGGTTTGAAAGACTAAGAACAAGGCTTTCAAATGAGTTGTAATTTAATTTAGGTTTAGGGTTTATTAATAGGCTTGAGTCAAAGATAGCTGCTACTCCACCTCCTCGGCCTGTGCCTCGAGGAATATGAGTATTAATATAACTTGGAGGAGTTGATTCATTAAGGCTAACGTACTCTTCATGACACAGCCAGGTTTCAGTAAGACAAAATAAATCAATATGATTATCTGATATTAAATCATTTACAAGTACACCCTTAGATGACAGAGATCTAATATTTAAGAGTCCACATTTAACTGTCCTGTTTTGATGCACAGTTGCCTTAACTTTTATTAAGTTATTTTGTATAACTCCTCTTCTGTTGACTTTAAATAATTGAAGTGGCCGTGGGTCAGACACTATAGGGTTTTGGGTGGGTAACTGGGTGGGTAACTGCTCCAAAGGAAGCGCAGAGAGGTGTGAAAGACTGCGACTCTGCTTCTGCTTCCTGGTCTGAACTCTGGGTCATGGATTAGGTCCACTAATGAACTGGGTCAGATTTCTAGAGATGAGATCCGCTCCATCCAAAGTAGGATGGATGCCGTCTCTCCTAATCAGACCAGGTTTTCCCCAGAAAGTATGCCAATTGTCTACGAAGCCCACATTGTTTGCAGGACACCACCTCGACAGCCAGCGGCGGAATGATGACATGCGGCTATACATCTCATCATTGACCAGATTAGGGAGAGGGCCAGAGAATACTACGGAGTCCGACATCGTCTTTGCGTACGAACACACCGATTCCACGTTCAATTTAGTGACCTCCGAGCGACGTAATCGGGTGTCATTACCGCCGACGTGAATAACAATCGTACGGTATTTACGTTTAGCCTTAGCCAGCAGTTTCAAATGGGATTCTATGTCGCCCGCTCTGGCCCCGGGGATGCAGTTAACTATGGCCCCTGTCTTCGCTAACTTCACGTTTCAGAATGGAGCTGCCGATCACCAGAGTTGGTTTCTCAGCGGGTGTGTCGCTGAGCGGGGAAAACCGGTTAGAAACGTGAAGCGGTTGGTGGTGCCCCGTGTGCTTCGACATAGAACTATGCTTCCTTCGGACAGTCACCCAGCCTCCCGGCTGCTCGGGGGTTGCCGGGGGACAGCTAGCAGGAGCTAAGTCTGGTTGGCCCGCACCGACTACGGGAGTGGGCTGGCTAACTGCAGTAGCTAACGACTGAGCTTCAATGGTGCGGAACCGGGCCTCTAACTCACTGAGCCTCGCCTCCAACCTAACAAACAAACTACATTTGTTACATGTACCCGTATCAGTAAAGGAGGCAGAGGCATGGCTAAACATGAGACACACTGAGCAGGAGGGAGGAGGAGAGAGAGCAGGAGGGAGGAGGAGAGAGAGCAGGAGAGAGAGGAGAGAGGAGCGCCATCGCTAGCTGCTAAGCTAAATGAGGCTAGCTAGCGTTAGCAGAACTGAACAACGTGTAAACTGTTGGTTTAAACTGTTGGTTTAAGCGAAAAGTCGCTGAATTAAGATGTGATATGAGTGTTCAAGTGTTTTAAGTGTAAGACAGGTAATTAGCCGCTATAATAAAGAATGTCACACAATTCACTAGTTTTCGCTGGAGCTGCGAAAAGTACGCTATCAACTACGCTGAGAACCGGAAGTGAGGCAACACGCTTACCGCAGTACGTCAGCACGTCCAATCAGCAGGCCTAAATGTTAGTAAAATATCCTCACCTTTGAAAAATATCCTCACTTTCTAAAAATATCTTCACTTTGGTAAAATATCCTCACCTTGGTAAAATAATCTCCTCACTTTTGAAAAATATCATCCCTTTAGTAAAATATCCTCACTTTTTAAATATATCCTCATGTTAGTAAAATATCCTCACTTTTGAAAAATATCCTCACTTTTGAAAAATATCCTCACTCATGAAAAAATATCATCCCTTTTATAAAAAATATCATCACTTTTGAAAAATATCCTCACTTTTGAAAAAAATATCCTCACTTTTAAAATATCATCATTTTGAAAAATATTCCTTAGAAAAATATCCTCACTTTTGAAGAAAATCCTCACTTTTGAAAAATATCCTCACTTTTCAAAAATATCCTCACTTTCTAAAAATATCCTCACTTTTGAAAAATATCTTCTTTTTTTGAGGAGCTATAGAGTCTAGTGTCATTCGCAGTGAGCATGCAGCACTATCAACAAGATGGTCAATCTGAGACGGACTAAAGCTAGCGTAGGAGTCCTCTGTTATATTGAGCAATGGTACTGAATAAAACCCTGAAGAAATCGCTTCTTTAAATTTAGCTACAGCATTATCAGATAGACATCTAGTGTAGAAACTTTTGCCTAATGGCGTACACTCTGGTAGAACAAATTCAAAGGTTATTAGAAAATGGTCCGATAAAAGAGAGTTCTGTTGAGAGACAATTACATTTTCTACTTCAATACCATAAACCAGAACAAGGTCGAGGGTATGGTTAAAAGAGTGAGTCGGTTTATGTACACACTGACAGAAGCCAATAGAATCTAGTAATGAACCAAACGCAGTACTAAGGCTATCATTATACACATCCACATGAATATTAAAATCCCCTACAATAATAACTTTATCTGTCTTAAGGACTAAACTAGATAAAAACTCTGAGAATTCAGATAGGAATTCAGAATACGCACCTGGTGCACGATACACTATAACAAATAAAATTGACTTTAATGCTTTCCCGCTCGGGTTTGAAAGACTAAGAACAAGGCTTTCAAATGAGTTGTAATTTAATTTAGGTTTAGGGTTTATTAATAGGCTTGAGTCAAAGATAGCTGCTACTCCACCTCCTCGGCCTGTGCCTCGAGGAATATGAGTATTAATATAACTTGGAGGAGTTGATTCATTAAGGCTAACGTACTCTTCATGACACAGCCAGGTTTCAGTAAGACAAAATAAATCAATATGATTATCTGATATTAAATCATTTACAAGTACACCCTTAGATGACAGAGATCTAATATTTAAGAGTCCACATTTAACTGTCCTGTTTTGATGCACAGTTGCCTTAACTTTTATTAAGTTATTTTGTATAACTCCTCTTCTGTTGACTTTAAATAATTGAAGTGGCCGTGGGTCAGACACTATAGGGTTTTGGGTGGGTAACTGGGTGGGTAACTGCTCCAAAGGAAGCGCAGAGAGGTGTGAAAGACTGCGACTCTGCTTCTGCTTCCTGGTCTGAACTCTGGGTCATGGATTAGGTCCACTAATGAACTGGGTCAGATTTCTAGAGATGAGATCCGCTCCATCCAAAGTAGGATGGATGCCGTCTCTCCTAATCAGACCAGGTTTTCCCCAGAAAGTATGCCAATTGTCTACGAAGCCCACATTGTTTGCAGGACACCACCTCGACAGCCAGCGGCGGAATGATGACATGCGGCTATACATCTCATCATTGACCAGATTAGGGAGAGGGCCAGAGAATACTACGGAGTCCGACATCGTCTTTGCGTACGAACACACCGATTCCACGTTCAATTTAGTGACCTCCGAGCGACGTAATCGGGTGTCATTACCGCCGACGTGAATAACAATCGTACGGTATTTACGTTTAGCCTTAGCCAGCAGTTTCAAATGGGATTCTATGTCGCCCGCTCTGGCCCCGGGGATGCAGTTAACTATGGCCCCTGTCTTCGCTAACTTCACGTTTCTCAGAATGGAGCTGCCGATCACCAGAGTTGGTTTCTCAGCGGGTGTGTCGCTGAGCGGGGAAAACCGGTTAGAAACGTGAAGCGGTTGGTGGTGCCCCGTGTGCTTCGACATAGAACTATGCTTCCTTCGGACAGTCACCCAGCCTCCCGGCTGCTCGGGGGTTGCCGGGGGACAGCTAGCAGGAGCTAAGTCTGGTTGGCCCGCACCGACTACGGGAGTGGGCTGGCTAACTGCAGTAGCTAACGACTGAGCTTCAATGGTGCGGAACCGGGCCTCTAACTCACTGAGCCTCGCCTCCAACCTAACAAACAAACTACATTTGTTACATGTACCCGTATCAGTAAAGGAGGCAGAGGCATGGCTAAACATGAGACACACTGAGCAGGAGGGAGGAGGAGAGAGAGCAGGAGAGAGAGGAGAGAGGAGCGCCATCGCTAGCTGCTAAGCTAAATGAGGCTAGCTAGCGTTAGCAGAACTGAACAACGTGTAAACTGTTGGTTTAAGCGAAAAGTCGCTGAATTAAGATGTGATATGAGTGTTCAAGTGTTTTAAGTGTAAGACAGGTAATTAGCCGCTATAATAAAGAATGTCACACAATTCACTAGTTTTCGCTGGAGCTGCGAAAAGTACGCTATCAACTACGCTGAGAACCGGAAGTGAGGCAACACGCTTACCGCAGTACGTCAGCACGTCCAATCAGCAGGCCTAAATGTTAGTAAAATATCCTCACCTTTGAAAAATATCCTCACTTTCTAAAAATATCTTCACTTTGGTAAAATATCCTCACCTTGGTAAAATAATCTCCTCACTTTTGAAAAATATCATCCCTTTAGTAAAATATCCTCACTTTTTAAATATATCCTCATGTTAGTAAAATATCCTCAAAAATATCCTCACTTTTGAAAAATATCCTCACTCCCTTTTATAAAATATCATCACTTTTGAAAAATATCCACTCACTTTTGAAAAATATCCTCACTTTCCCTTTTAAAAATATCCTCACTTTTGAAAAATATCCTCAAAAAAATATCCTCATGTTAGTAAAATATCCTTTTTGAAGAAAATCCTCACTTTTGAAAAATATCCTCACTTTTCAAAAATATCCTCACTTTTAAAAATATCCTCAAAAATATCCTTTTTTGAAAATATCTTCTTTTTTAGAGGAGCTATAGAGTCTAGTGTCATTCGCAGTGAGCATGCAGCACTATCAACAAGATGGTCAATCTGAGACGGACTAAAGCTAGCGTAGGAGTCCTCTGTTATATTGAGCAATGGTACTGAATAAAACCCTGAAGAAATCGCTTCTTTAAATTTAGCTACAGCATTATCAGATAGACATCTAGTGTAGAAACTTTTGCCTAATGGCGTACACTCTGGTAGAACAAATTCAAAGGTTATTAGAAAATGGTCCGATAAAAGAGAGTTCTGTTGAGAGACATACATTTTCTACTTCAATACCATAAACCAGAACAAGGTCGAGGGTATGGTTAAAAGAGTGAGTCGGTTTATGTACACACTGACAGAAGCCAATAGAATCTAGTAATGAACCAAACGCAGTACTAAGGCTATCATTATACACATCCACATGAATATTAAAATCCCCTACAATAATAACTTTATCTGTCTTAAGGACTAAACTAGATAAAAACTCTGAGAATTCAGATAGGAATTCAGAATACGCACCTGGTGCACGATACACTATAACAAATAAAATTGACTTTAATGCTTTCCCGCTCGGGTTTGAAAGACTAAGAACAAGGCTTTCAAATGAGTTGTAATTTAATTTAGGTTTAGGGTTTATTAATAGGCTTGAGTCAAAGATAGCTGCTACTCCACCTCCTCGGCCTGTGCCTCGAGGAATATGAGTATTAATATAACTTGGAGGAGTTGATTCATTAAGGCTAACGTACTCTTCATGACACAGCCAGGTTTCAGTAAGACAAAATAAATCAATATGATTATCTGATATTAAATCATTTACAAGTACACCCTTAGATGACAGAGATCTAATATTTAAGAGTCCACATTTAACTGTCCTGTTTTGATGCACAGTTGCCTTAACTTTTATTAAGTTATTTTGTATAACTCCTCTTCTGTTGACTTTAAATAATTGAAGTGGCCGTGGGTCAGACACTATAGGGTTTTGGGTGGGTAACTGGGTGGGTAACTGCTCCAAAGGAAGCGCAGAGAGGTGTGAAAGACTGCGACTCTGCTTCTGCTTCCTGGTCTGAACTCTGGGTCATGGATTAGGTCCACTAATGAACTGGGTCAGATTTCTAGAGATGAGATCCGCTCCATCCAAAGTAGGATGGATGCCGTCTCTCCTAATCAGACCAGGTTTTCCCCAGAAAGTATGCCAATTGTCTACGAAGCCCACATTGTTTGCAGGACACCACCTCGACAGCCAGCGGCGGAATGATGACATGCGGCTATACATCTCATCATTGACCAGATTAGGGAGAGGGCCAGAGAATACTACGGAGTCCGACATCGTCTTTGCGTACGAACACACCGATTCCACGTTCAATTTAGTGACCTCCGAGCGACGTAATCGGGTGTCATTACCGCCGACGTGAATAACAATCGTACGGTATTTACGTTTAGCCTTAGCCAGCAGTTTCAAATGGGATTCTATGTCGCCCGCTCTGGCCCCGGGGATGCAGTTAACTATGGCCCCTGTCTTCGCTAACTTCACGTTTCTCAGAATGGAGCTGCCGATCACCAGAGTTGGTTTCTCAGCGGGTGTGTCGCTGAGCGGGGAAAACCGGTTAGAAACGTGAAGCGGTTGGTGGTGCCCCGTGTGCTTCGACATAGAACTATGCTTCCTTCGGACAGTCACCCAGCCTCCCGGCTGCTCGGGGGTTGCCGGGGGACAGCTAGCAGGAGCTAAGTCTGGTTGGCCCGCACCGACTACGGGAGTGGGCTGGCTGGCTAACTGCAGTAACTAACGACTGAGCTTCAATGGTGCGGAACCGGGCCTCTAACTCACTGAGCCTCGCCTCCAACCTAACAAACAAACTACATTTGTTACATGTACCCGTATCAGTAAAGGAGGCAGAGGCATGGCTAAACATGAGACACACTGAGCAGGAGGGAGGAGGAGAGAGAGCAGGAGAGAGAGGAGAGAGGAGAGAGGAGCCATCGCTAGCTGCTAAGCTAAATGAGGCTAGCTAGCGTTAGCAGAACTGAACAACGTGTAAACTGTTGGTTTAAGCGAAAAGTCGCTGAATTAAGATGTGATATGAGTGTTCAAGTGTTTTAAGTGTAAGACAGGTAATTAGCCGCTATAATAAAGAATGTCACACAATTCACTAGTTTTCGCTGGAGCTGCGAAAAGTACGCTATCAACTACGCTGAGAACCGGAAGTGAGGCAACACGCTTACCGCAGTACGTCAGCACGTCCAATCAGCAGGCCTAAATGTTAGTAAAATATCCTCACCTTTGAAAAATATCCTCACTTTCTAAAAATATCTTCACTTTGGTAAAATATCCTCACCTTGGTAAAATAATCTCCTCACTTTTGAAAAATATCATCCCTTTAGTAAAATATCCTCACTTTTTAAATATATCCTCATGTTAGTAAAATATCCTCAC
>NW_026549521.1:0-2004 GCF_027596085.1 Anoplopoma fimbria | reverse complement strand
CCAGCTTTTGGCAGAAATATGGCGTAAACTGTGTATTAATGAACATTATCGAGTTTCGAGACTATATCCTTCGTTTTGGGCTTAAAGTGACAAATAGCAGCTTTTGGCAGTAATGTCGCGTAAACTGGAGGTAAACTGTGTATTAATGAACATTATCGAGTTTCGAGACTATATCCTGCAGAAATGTGTTTTAGAAAGTGATGAATAGCAGCTTTTGGCAGTTATGTAAACGTTAACTACAGGTAAACTGTGTATTAATGAACATTATCGAGTTTCGAGACTATATCCTTCGTTTTTGGGCTTAAAGTGACAAATAGCAGCTTTTGGCAGTAATGTCGCGTAAACTGGAGGTAAACTGTGTATTAATGAACATTATCGAGTTTCGAGACTATATCCTGCAAAAATGTGTTTTAGAAAGTGATGAATAGCAGCTTTTGGCAGTTATGTAGCGTTAACTACAGGTAAACTGTGTATTAATGAACATTATCGAGTTTCGAGACTATATCCTGCAGAAATGTGTTTTAGGAGGCTTAAAGTGACAAATAGCAGCTTTTGGCAGTAATGTCGCGTAAACTGTGTATTAATGAACATTATCGAGTTTCGAGACTATATCCTGCAGAAATGTGTTTTAGGAGGCTTAAAGTGATACATAGCAGCTTTTGGCGGTAATGTCGCGTAAACTGGAGGTAACTGTGTATTATTGAACATTACCCAAATTTCAGTAAATGTTCAGCAGAAATGTGTTATAGTGGTAAACAGTTTTTGACGGTAATATGGCGTAAACTGTGTATTAATGAACATTATCGAGTTTCGAGACTATATCCTGCAGAAATGTGTTTTAGGAGGCTTAAAGTGATAAATAGCAGCTTTTGGCAGTAATGTCGCGTAAACTGGAGGTAAACTGTGTATTAATGAACATTATCGAGTTTCGAGACTATATCCTGCAGAAATGTGTTTTCGGAGCCTTAAAGTGATAAATACCAGCTTTTGGCAGTAATGTCGCGTAAACTGGAGGTAAACTGTGTATTAATGAACATTATCGAGTTTCGAGACTATATCCTGCAGAAATGTGTTTTAGGAGCCTTAAAGTGATAAATACCAGCTTTTGGCAGTAATGTCGCGTAAACTGGAGTTAAACTGTGTATTAATGAACATTATCGAGTTTCGAGACTATATCCTGCAGAAATGTGTTTTAGGAGGCTTAAAGTGATAAATAGCAGCTTTTGGCAGTAATGTCGCGTAAATTGGAGGTAAACTGTGTATTAATGAACATTATCGAGTTTCGAGACTATATCCTGCAGAAATGTGTTTTAGGAGGCTTAAAGTGATACATAGCAGCTTTTGGCAGTTATGTAGCGTTAACTACAGGTAAACTGTGTATTATTAATGAACATTATCGAGTTTCGAGACTATATCCTGCAGAAATGTGTTTTAGGAGGCTTAAAGTGATAAATAGCAGCTTTTGGCAGTAATGTCGCGTAAACTGGAGGTAAACTGTGTATTAATGAACATTATCGAGTTTCGAGACTATATCCTGCAGAAATGTGTTTTAGGAGGCTTAAAGTGATAAATAGCAGCTTTTGGCAGTTATGTAGCGTTAACTACAGGTAAACTGTGTATTAATGAACATTATCGAGTTTCGAGACTATATCCTTTGTTTTTGGCTTAAAGTGACAAATAGCAGCTTTTGGCAGTAATGTCGCGTAAACTGGAGGTAAACTGTGTATTAATGAACATTATCGAGTTTCGAGACTATATCCTGCAGAAATGTGTTTTAGGAGGCTTAAAGTGATACATAGCAGCTTTTGGCAGTAATGTCGCGTAAACTGGAGGTAAACTGTGTATTAATGAACATTATCGAGTTTCGAGACAGTTATGACAGTTATGTAGTGTTAACTACAAGTAAACTGTGTATTAATGAACATTATCGAGTTTCGAGACTATATCCTGCAGAAATGTGTTTTAGGAGGCTTAAAGTGATAAATAACAGCTTTTGGCAGAAAT
>NW_026549520.1:0-4455 GCF_027596085.1 Anoplopoma fimbria | reverse complement strand
ACTTAGAAAAAAATGAGAAATATGTGATGTGAGAGTCCCAGTGGCACAGAAAAACACTTAGAAAAAAAAAAAAATATGAGAAATATGTGATGTGAGAGTCCCAGTGGCACAGAAAACACTTAGAACTTAGAAAAAAAATGAGAAATATGTGATGTGAGAGTCCCAGTGGCACAGAAAAACACTTAGAAAAAAAAACGAGAAATATGTGATGTGAGAGTCCCAGTGGCACAGAAAAACACTTAGAGTCCCAGTGGCACAGATAAACACTTAGAAAAAAAATGAGAAATATGTGATGTGAGAGTCCCAGTGGCACAGATAAACACTTTGAAAAAAATGAGAAATATAATTCCCAAGAGTCCCAGTGGCACAAAATTCCTAGCGGTGCGGCTATTGGGTTTAGTCCGTGGGGTGTGCTTAAGTGTGGGTACGCAGGACCGCCTGGTGCAAGGGTTGAGTGTGAGCTCCAGGGCTTGTGGCTGAGTTAGGTTGAGGGTCCCCAGGTTAGGGCTGGGGGTTGAGGTTAGGTTAGGTTGTGTTGTGTGTGAGAGAGACGGACAGGAGGCAGGCAGGCAGGCAGGCAGGCAGGCAGGCAGGCAGGCAGGGCAGAGACACATGGACAGATGTACTGACAGACAGACATTCCTTCCTTTATTCTGGATGTGATTGTAGAATATGAGAGCTCGTCACACATTAGACACACCAGGCACAGTACAGCAGGGTTGGAGCCACAATAATGTCCCTCAAAAGAGCTTTTCTCAGATGGATGCTGGGTGGGTGGGTGGGTGGAGGTGGGCCTTTTGGAAGACTATATGAACAGCATGTGTCCTTTCACAGCTGTAAATACACATATTCACGTACGTACATACATACATACATATATATATATATATATATTTACATAAATGAGCTGTTCATCTATTATTTGTGTGTATTTGTGTGTTTCTCAGGGCCGTTCTGATCAGTCTGCGTATCTTGGCCAACATCCTGGCTGCTGCTGCTGCTGCTGCTGCTGCTGCTGCTGTCTCTGGCCGCCGCATCTGTCTCTGGCCTGCCGCATCTACATCATCTACTTTGTGGTGGATCGTTCTCAGAAGCTGGAGCAGGGGAAGCCGGAGCTGACGCTGTGGGGGGAGAAGAATGAGAGAGACAGAGAGCAGACATCCTTAGTTTGAGTAGATTATCAACATGCAATACTGTTCCAAGGAATCGATGGACGCGGCGGAGAACCAACACTGATCCGCTCCAGCTCATCGTTTCATTTCCCCCAGAGAGGCTGCTCTTCTGTCAGCCAAACCATCACATGATCAGAACAGGTGGTGATGATGATGATTTTTTTTTTTTCTTCTTCTTCTTCTTCTTCTTCTTCTTCTTCTTCTTCTTCTTCTTCTTCTTCTTCTTTTCTCTCACTTTCACCTCTCAGGGCTTCAGCAGATCAGTCTTCAGCTCTGCATGGAAATAAAGTCGATAAGTCATGTCTTGTAACCATGATGGCAAAGAAAAAACAACAACAACAACAACAACAACCCACTTCTAATCTTATTTAATCTTCAAATATTACATTTGTGATGTTTTAAATGATATTACACTACATTACATTACATTGCATTGCATTACATTACATTACATTGCAGTCATTTAGCAGACGCAAGGGTTGAGTGTGAGCTCCAGGGCGCTTGTGGCTGAGTTAGGTTGAGGGTCCCCAGGTTAGGGCTGGGGGTTGAGGTTAGGTTCAAAACTGGCTATCCAACACCACAAGTTGTGTTGGGCGTAGGCACAGGCACAGGCCATCTTCTTTTTTACTGTTTGTTTTAAAACCAAGCCTTTTATATATATAAAAAAAAATATATAATAATAATAATAATAATAATAATAATAATAATAATAATAATAATAATAATAATAATATTCCTGCGGTACAAAGAGTGCTCTAACTTTGGATAAACTGTTGCAGAAACACTGGGTCTCTTAAGGACATGGAGCACCGTGCAATGACCGACATGACAGGCTCACAACACCCGGAACAGAGGGCTGCATTTCGGGGGGGGGGGGGGAACTGTCCGAGTCACAGTGGGTCTTTTGACCGGGACAAAACGGCCTAAAATGACCTCCAGCAGCCCAGGGAGGAGTGCCAGAAAATAGAGCCAGCAGAGGAATATTCACGGAGCTGTCCGGAGGATTTTAGTGCTGAAATCCGGCTGAATCTGGCTTTTAAGGCAGTGAAACGGCGTAAAATGACCGGCATCACAGCGTCAAAACACCCGCAGCAGAGTGCTTCAAGTCAGGGTAAACTCTGGGAGTGACAGCGGGTCTTTTAGCACACTAAAACGGCGTAAAATGACCTCCAGCAGCCCAGGGAGGAAAAAAATAGCAGGCGCTTTCCGGAGGATTTTAGTGCTGAAATCCGGCTGAATCTGGCTTTTAAGGCAGTGAAACGGCGTAAAATGACCGGCATCACAGCGTCAAAACACCCGCAGCAGAGTGCTTCAAGTCAGGGTAAACTCTGGGAGTGACAGCGGGTCTTTTAGCACACTAAAACGGCGTAAAATGACCTCCAGCAGCCCAGGGAGGAAAAAAATAGCAGGCGCTTTCCGGAGGATTTTAGTGCTGAAATCCGGCTGAATCTGGCCGGCTGAATCGAATCCATCCGCGAGAAAATGACCGCGACCGCCGGCTGAAAACGTCCGTAAAAGAGAGCATGAAGTGGGGAAACAGTGGTGCCATCAGCCTGTCTCTCCATGCTGCTCCATCCGCGAGAAAATGACCGCGACCGCCGGCTGAAAACGTCCGTAAAAGAGAGAGCATGGAGTGGGGAAACAGTGGTGCAGTCAGCCTGTCTCTCCATGCTGCTCCATCCGCGAGAAAATGACCGCGACCGCCGGCTGAAAACGTCCGTAAAAGAGTGCATGAAGTGGGGAAACAGTGGTGCCATCAGCCTGTCTCTCCATGCTGCTCCATCCGCGAGAAAATGACCGCGACCGCCGGCTGAAAACGTCCGTAAAAGAGAGCATGGAGTGGGGAAACAGTGGTGCCATCAGCCTGCCTCTCCATGCTGCTCCATCCGCGAGAAAATGACCGCGACCGCCGGCTGAAAACGTCCGTAAAAGAGAGCATGGAGTGGGGAAACAGTGGTGCCATCAGCCTGCCTCTCCATGCTGCTCCATCCGCGAGAAAATGACCGCGACCGCCGGCTGAAAACGTCCGTAAAAGAGAGCATGAAGTGGGGAAACAGTGGTGCCATCAGCCTGTCTCTCCATGCTGCTCCATCCGCGAGAAAATGACCGCGACCGCCGGCTGAAAACGTCCGTAAAAGAGAGAGCATGGAGTGGGGAAACAGTGGTGCCATCAGCCTGCCTCTCCATGCTGCTCCATCCGCGAGAAAATGACCGCGACCGCCGGCTGAAAACGTCCGTAAAAGAGAGAGCATGGAGTGGGGAAACAGTGGTGCCATCAGCCTGTCTCTCCATGCTGCTCCATCCGCGAGAAAATGACCGCGACCGCCGGCTGAAAACGTCCGTAAAAGAGAGCATGGAGTGGGGAAACAGTGGTGCCATCAGCCTGTCTCTCCATGCTGCTCCATCCGCGAGAAAATGACCGCGACCGCCGGCTGAAAACGTCCGTAAAAGAGAGAGCATGAAGTGGGGAAACAGTGGTGCCATCAGCCTGTCTCTCCATGCTGCTCCATCCGCGAGAAAATGACCGCGACCGCCGGCTGAAAACGTCCGTAAAAGAGTGCATGAAGTGGGGAAACAGTGGTGCCATCAGCCTGTCTCTCCATGCTGCTCCATCCGCGAGAAAATGACCGCGACCGCCGGCTGAAAACGTCCGTAAAAGAGAGAGCATGGAGTGGGGAAACAGTGGTGCCATCAGCCTGTCTCTCCATGCTGCTCCATCCGCGAGAAAATGACCGCGACCGCCGGCTGAAAACGTCCGTAAAAGAGAGCATGGAGTGGGGAAACAGTGGTGCCATCAGCCTGTCTCTCCATGCTGCTCCATCCGCGAGAAAATGACCGCGACCGCCGGCTGAAAACGTCCGTAAAAGAGAGCATGAAGTGGGGAAACAGTGGTGCCATCAGCCTGTCTCTCCATGCTGCTCCATCCGCGAGAAAATGACCGCGACCGCCGGCTGAAAACGTCCGTAAAGAGAGAGCATGGAGTGGGGAAACAGTGGTGCCATCAGCCTGTCTCTCCATGCTGCTCCATCCGCGAGAAAATGACCGCGACCGCCGGCTGAAAACGTCCGTAAAAGAGAGAGCATGGAGTGGGGAAACAGTGGTGCCATCAGCCTGCTCTCCATGCTGCTCCATCCGCGAGAAAATGACCGCGACCGCCGGCTGAAAACGTCCGTAAAAGAGAGAGCATGGAGTGGGGAAACAGTGGTGCCATCAGCCTGTCTCTCCATGCTGCTCCATCCGCGAGAAAATGACCGCGACCGCCGGCTGAAAAACGTCCGTAAAA
>NW_026549519.1:0-1291 GCF_027596085.1 Anoplopoma fimbria | reverse complement strand
AGGCTGCAATATCACCTATTATCTTCATTTAATGTTTTATCATCTTTATTTAATATTTCATTATCTTTATTTAATGTTTCATTCTCTTTAATGTTTCATTCTATTTATTTAATGTTTTATTATCTTTATTTAATGTTTCGTGTTTGTCACAGTAGCGGTTCAGTGACGTAACGTCATGATGTTTTCACGGATGTTTCACTGGACGGCTCATCCTCCTGTATACCGGTGTGCCGGATTACCGTGTTTTTCACGGTACCGGTACCGGTGGACCCGGCCCGGCTCAACCTCCTATAGCTAGCATAGCTAGAGGAGGTTGAGCCGCCTGAAAGCTAGTGGAGACGTCCCGGTAGAATCCGGTGACCGGAAATAGGTTCCGCGATCACCGCGCATTGCATGCAGGGTAGATTTTTTTTATTTTTATTTTTTAAATTCAATAACTTTATTGAGACATTTGTTCATAAAACACAATATATTTATATATATATATATGTATATATTTAAATTTTCAAGTTCTTATTTTAAGATCTTAAGTTGATGCCACGAAGGCTGCAATATCACCTATTATCTTCATTTAATGTTTTATCATCTTTATTTAATGTTTCATTATCTTTATTTAATATGTTTCATGAATGACTCATCCTCCTGTATACCGGTGTGGGATTACCGGTGTTTTTCACGGTACGATGCCGGTGGACCGGCTCAACCTCCTATGGCTAGCATAGCTAGAGGAGGTTGAGCCCCGCCCTGGGAAGCTAGAGGAGGCGTCCGGTAGAATCCGGTGACCGGGAAATAGGTTCCGGCGATCACCGCGCATTGCATGCCGGGTAGATTTTTTTTTTTTTATTTTTTTATTTTTTAAATTCAATAACTTTATTGAGACATTTGTTCATACATATAAAACACAATATATTTATATATATATATATATGTATATATTTACATTTTCAAGTTCTTATTTTTAAGATCTTAAGTTGATGCCACGAAGGCTGCAATATCATCTATTATCTTTATTTAATGTTTTATTATCTTTATTTAATGTTTCATTATCTTTATTTAATGTTTCATTCTCTTTATTTAATGTTTCATTCTCTTTATTTAATGTTTTATTATCTTTAACTTTATTGAGATATTTGTTCATACATATAAAACACAATATATTTATATATATATATATGTATATATTTATTTTCAAGTTCTTATTTTTAAGATCTTAAGTTGATGCCACGAAGGCTGCAATATCAAATATTATCTTCATTTAATGTTTTATCATCTTTATTTAATATTTCATTAT
>NW_026549516.1:0-1235 GCF_027596085.1 Anoplopoma fimbria | reverse complement strand
ACTTGGATGGGAGACCGCCTGGGAATACCAGGTGCTGTAAGCTTTTTTCACTCCTCTTTACAAAAAGCAGAGGGCGCTGCTGCTTTTTCAGTGGACACCGACAGGGTGGGAAGGAAATAGCTAGATCATGACTTGCCGGTATAGAAATGACACAAATCCAGTTAAATGATGGCTTTCATCATTCCTAAGCTCATCGATCATTTTCTTTTCAATTTTATGCTAACGTATTCTACATTTCAACAGTAAATATTAATCTTTTTACTGCACTACATTTGTGATCCTTATAGCCACTTTGTACATTCTGATTTGACATTTAAAAGCTGTGAGTGTGTCTGGCAATCTGCAGGCGCTCCCTGTATAGACGAAAGAGCAAAGCGTGGTGATATAGTATCTTTAAAAGGCCCTTTGGTAGGCACAATATTTGCTTACGGCCATACCACCCTGAACACGCCCGATCTCGTCTGATCTCGGAAGCTAAGCAGGGTCGGGCCTGGTCAGTACTTGGATGGGAGACCGCCTGGGAATACCAGGTGCTGTAAGCTTTTTTCACTCCTCTTTACAAAAAGCAGAGGGCGCTGCTGCTTTTTCAGTGGACACCGACAGGGTGGGAAGGAAATAGCTAGATCATGACTTGCCGGTATAGAAATGACACAAATCCAGTTAAATGATGGCTTTCATCATTCCTAAGCTCATCGATCATTTTCTTTTCAATTTTATGCTAACGTATTCTACATTTCAACAGTAAATATTAATCTTTTTACTGCACTACATTTGTGATCCTTATAGCCACTTTGTACATTCTGATTTGACATTTAAAAGCTGTGAGTGTGTCTGGCAATCTGCAGGCGCTCCCTGTATAGACGAAAGAGCAAAGCGTGGTGATATAGTATCTTTAAAAGGCCCTTTGGTAGGCACAATATTTGCTTACGGCCATACCACCCTGAACACGCCCCTTTCAGGAAGTGAGTCGTGGAGTGATTTGTTTGAGAGTGCATGGCACATGGCTGGATTTTCCTCATCTTCTTCGCCCCTTTTTCTCTGAGAAATACCGACTTTTAGTTCAGTTTTCTTTGGTTTTTTTCCCCCAACAGTGTTTCACTGTCTGGGGGACCTTTTTCTACTTTTTTTTCTCTTTCTCATCCCCTGTCTTGGGAGTTTTTTTTCCTTAAAACATGACGGACCAACACATAAAACAAACACGGAACGGCAAAACGGCAACTGAGACGGACAACGGA
>NW_026549515.1:0-1056 GCF_027596085.1 Anoplopoma fimbria | reverse complement strand
TTTGGCAGTAATGTCGCGTAAACTGGAGGTAAACTGTGTATTAATGAACATTATCGAGTTTCGAGACTATATCCTGCAGAAATATGTTTTAGGAGGCTTAAAGTGATAAATAGCAGCTTTTGGCAGTTATGTAGCGTTAACTACAGGTAAACTGTGTATTAATGAACATTATCGAGTTTCGGGACTATATCCTGCAGAAATGTCTTTTCGGAGCCTTAAAGTGATAAATACCAGCTTTTGGCAGTAATGTAGCGTTAACTACAGGTAAACTGTGTATTAATGAACATTATCGAGTTTCGAGACTATATCCTTCAGTTTTTGGGCTTAAAGTGACAAATAGCAGCTTTTGGCAGTAATGTCGCGTAAACTGGAGGTAAACTGTGTATTAATGAACATTATCGAGTTTCAAGACTATATCCTGCAGAAATGTGTTTTAGGAGGCTTAAAGTGATAAATAGCAGCTTTTGGCAGAAATATGGCGTAAACTGTGTATTAATGAACATTATCGAGTTTCGAGACTATATCCTGCAGAAATGTGTTTTATGAGGCTTAAAGTGATAAATAGCAGCTTTTGGCAGAAATATGGCGTAAACTGTGTATTAATGAACATTATGTTTTGAACTATATCCTTCATTTTTTGGCTTAAAGTGACAAATAGCAGCTTTTTGGCAGTAATGTCGCGTAATGAATTAATGAACATTGCTCGAGTTTGGACTATATCCTTCGTATTGGGCTTAAAGTGACAAATAGCAGCTTTTGGAAGTAATGTCGCGTAAACTGGAGGTAAACTGTGTATTAATGAACATTATCGAGTTTCGAGACTATATCCTGCAGAAATATGTTTTAGGAGGCTTAAAGTCATAAATAGCAGCTTTTGGCAATTATGTAGCGTTAACTACAGGTAAACTGTGTATTAATGAACATTATCGAGTTTCGGGACTATATCCTGCAGAAATGTCTTTTCGGAGCCTTAAAGTGATAAATACCAGCTTTTTGGCAGAAATATGGCGTAAACTGTGTATTAATGAACATTATCGAGTTGAGACTATATCCTTC
>NW_026549514.1:0-446 GCF_027596085.1 Anoplopoma fimbria | reverse complement strand
AGAGCATCGAGGGGCGCCGAGAGGCAGGGGCTGGGACAGACGGTAGCTCGCCTCGCGGCGGACCGTCAGCTCGATCCGAGATCCAACTACGAGCTTTTTAACTGCAGCAACTTTAAGATACGCTATTGGAGCTGGAATTACCGCGGCTGCTGGCACCAGACTTGCCCTCCAATTGATCCTCGTTAAAGGATTTAAAGTGTACTCATTCCAATTACAGGGCCTCGAAAGAGTCCTGTATTGTTATTTTTCGTCACTACCTCCCCGAGTCGGGAGTGGGTAATTTGCGCGCCTGCTGCCTTCCTTGGATGTGGTAGCCGTTTCTCAGGCTCCCTCTCCGGAATCGAACCCTGATTCCCCGTTACCCGTGGTCACCATGGTAGGCACAGAAAGTACCATCGAAAGTTGATAGGGCAGACATTCGAATGAGACGTCGCCGCCACGAGGCC
>NW_026549513.1:0-533 GCF_027596085.1 Anoplopoma fimbria | reverse complement strand
GCCCCATTCGGCTGAGCCTTGTGTACTTGTCAAAAGAATAGAAGCTGATTTTAACAAGACAAGTGTGCTTGACCTTGTAGGGCCTGTGCGGTTGTGCTAAGCAGCATCCCCCGCAATGCCCAATTGAAAGTACTGCACCATGACAAGCGACACGTGTGCCACGAGGTTGACACGGGCAGCAAACAGTTGGGGATCATCGCTTCTCGGCCTTTTGGCTAAGATCAAGTGTAGTATCTGTTCTTATCAGTTTAATATCTGATATGTCCTCTATATGAGGATAACTTATTAAGCAGATTTTTAGCACTGGGAGATGAAAAAGGGGCTTGCTCCGTTCACTCCACGCATTGACCTGGTATTGCAGCATCGCCAGGAACGGTGCACCCTTCGAATGACTTGTGAACAACAAAACATCAAACTCTTTAATGCAAGACACGAGGCTGTGTATGTGAGTAAAGAAAAGCCCTGTTTACTCCTTAATTGTGCTCTTCCTGGAACCTCATTGTTCTCCCACTCTCAAATCACTATATCCATCA
>NW_026549512.1:0-604 GCF_027596085.1 Anoplopoma fimbria | reverse complement strand
TTTGACATTTTAAAAGCTGTGAGTGTGTCTGGAAATCTGCAGGCGCTCCCTGTATAGACGACAGAGCAAAGCGTGGTGATATAGTATCTTTAAAAGGACCTTTGGTAGGCACAATATTTGCTTACGGCCATACCACCCTGAACACGCCCGATCTCGTCTGATCTCGGAAGCTAAGCAGGGTCGGGCCTGGTCAGTACTTGGATGGGAGACCGCCTGGGAATACCAGGTGCTGTAAGCTTTTTCACTCCTCTTTACAAAAAGCAGAGGGCGCTGCTGCTTTTTCAGTGGACACCGACAGGGTGGGAAGGATATAGCTAGATCATGACTTGCCGGTATAGAAATGACACAAATCCAGTTAAATGATGGCTTTCATCATTCCTAAGCTCATCGATCATTTTCTTTTCAATTTTATGCTAACGTATTCTACATTTCAACAGTAAATATTAATATTTTTACTGCACTACATTTGTGATCCTTATAGCCACTTTGTACATTCTGATTTGACATTTAAAAGCTGTGAGTGTGTCTGGAAATCTGCAGGCGCTCCCTGTATAGACGACAGAGCAAAGCGTGGTGATATAGTATCTTTAAAGGACCTTTGGTA
>NW_026549511.1:0-2374 GCF_027596085.1 Anoplopoma fimbria | reverse complement strand
TGTATAGACGAAAGAGCAAAGCGTGGTGATATAGTATCTTTAAAAGGCCCTTTGGTAGGCACAATATTTGCTTACGGCCATACCACCCTGAACACGCCCGATCTCGTCTGATCTCGGAAGCTAAGCAGGGTCGGGCCTGGTCAGTACTTGGATGGGAGACCGCCTGGGAATACCAGGTGCTGTAAGCTTTTTCACTCCTCTTTACAAAAAGCAGAGGCGCTGCTGCTTTTTCAGTGGACACCGACAGGGTGGGAAGGAAATAGCTAGATCATGACTTGCCGGTATAGAAATGACACAAATCCAGTTAAATGATGGCTTTCATCATTCCTAAGCTCATCGATCATTTTCTTTTCAATTTTATGCTAACGTATTCTACATTTCAACAGTAAATATTAATATTTTTACTGCACTACATTTGTGATCCTTATAGCCACTTTGTACATTCTGATTTGACATTTAAAAGCTGTGAGTGTGTCTGGAAATCTGCAGGCGCTCCCTGTATAGACGAAAGAGCAAAGCGTGGTGATATAGTATCTTTAAAAGGCCCTTTGGTAGGCACAATATTTGCTTACGGCCATACCACCCTGAACACGCCCGATCTCGTCTGATCTCGGAAGCTAAGCAGGGTCGGGCCTGGTCAGTACTTGGATGGGAGACCGCCTGGGAATACCAGGTGCTGTAAGCTTTTTCACTCCTCTTTACAAAAAGCAGAGGGCGCTGCTGCTTTTTCAGTGGACACCGACAGGGTGGGAAGGATATAGCTAGATCATGACTTGCCGGTATAGAAATGACACAAATCCAGTTAAATGATGGCTTTCATCATTCCTAAGCTCATCGATCATTTTCTTTTCAATTTTATGCTAACGTATTCTACATTTCAACAGTAAATATTAATATTTTTGCTGCTGCTTTCAGTGGACACCGACAGGGTGGGAAGGAAATAGCTAGATCATGACTTGCCGGTATAGAAATGACACAAATCCAGTTAAATGATGGCTTTCATCATTCCTAAGCTCATCGATCATTTTCTTTTCAATTTTATGCTAACGTATTCTACATTTCAACAGTAAATATTAATCTTTTTACTGCACTACATTTGTGATCCTTATAGCCACTTTGTACATTCTGATTTGACATTTAAAAGCTGTGAGTGTGTCTGGCAATCTGCAGGCGCTCCCTGTATAGACGAAAGAGCAAAGCGTGGTGATATAGTATCTTTAAAAGGCCCTTTGGTAGGCACAATATTTGCTTACGGCCATACCACCCTGAACACGCCCGATCTCGTCTGATCTCGGAAGCTAAGCAGGGTCGGGCCTGGTCAGTACTTGGATGGGAGACCGCCTGGGAATACCAGGTGCTGTAAGCTTTTTCACTCCTCTTTACAAAAAGCAGAGGGCGCTGCTGCTTTTTCAGTGGACACCGACAGGGTGGGAAGGAAATAGCTAGATCATGACTTGCCGGTATAGAAATGACACAAATCCAGTTAAATGATGGCTTTCATCATTCCTAAGCTCATCGATCATTTTCTTTTCAATTTTATGCTAACGTATTCTACATTTCAACAGTAAATATTAATCTTTTTACTGCACTACATTTGTGATCCTTATAGCCACTTTGTACATTCTGATTTGACATTTAAAAGCTGTGAGTGTGTCTGGCAATCTGCAGGCGCTCCCTGTATAGACGAAAGAGCAAAGCGTGGTGATATAGTATCTTTAAAAGGCCCTTTGGTAGGCACAATATTTGCTTACGGCCATACCACCTGAACACGCCCGATCTCGTCTGATCTCGGAAGCTAAGCAGGGTCGGGCCTGGTCAGTACTTGGATGGGAGACCGCCTGGGAATACCAGGTGCTGTAAGCTTTTTCACTCCTCTTTACAAAAAGCAGAGGGCGCTGCTGCTTTTTCAGTGGACACCGACAGGGTGGGAAGGAAATAGCTAGATCATGACTTGCCGGTATAGAAATGACACAAATCCAGTTAAATGATGGCTTTCATCATTCCTAAGCTCATCGATCATTTTCTTTTCAATTTTATGCTAACGTATTCTACATTTCAACAGTAAATATTAATCTTTTTACTGCACTACATTTGTGATCCTTATAGCCACTTTGTACATTCTGATTTGACATTTAAAAGCTGTGAGTGTGTCTGGCAATCTGCAGGCGCTCCCTGTATAGACGAAAGAGCAAAGCGTGGTGATATAGTATCTTTAAAAGGCCCTTTGGTAGGCACAATATTTGCTTACGGCCATACCACCCTGAACACGCCCGATCTCGTCTGATCTCGGAAGCTAAGCAGGGTCGGGCCTGGTCAGTACTTGGATGGGAGACCGCCTGGGAATACCAGGTGCTGTAAGCTTTTCACTCCTCTT
>NW_026549510.1:0-1557 GCF_027596085.1 Anoplopoma fimbria | reverse complement strand
GGCGAGAAAGCACAAGAACTCCGGGGAAGAAGCAAAATCAGTAATGTGCATAAATAGGAGATTAATACATAAAGAAGGAGGGAGAGAAGAGGAGAGAGGAGCTCAGCGTATCCTAGGTAGTCCCCGGCTGTCTAGGCATATAGCAGCATATCTAGTAACTATAAGCGCTATCAAAAGGAAGGTCTTAAGCCTGCTCTTGAAAGTGGTGAGTGTGTCTGCCCCCGGACTGAAACTGGAACCTGGTTCCACAGAAGAGGAGCCTGATAACTGAAGGCTCTGGCTCCCATCCTACTTTTATATACTCTAGGAACCACAAGTAACCCTGCATTGATTGAGCGCAGCTCTCTAGTTGGGTAATATGGAACTATAAGTTCCTTAAGATAAGACGGTGCCTGACCAGTTAGAGCTTTGTAGGTAAGTAAAAGAATTTTAAATTCTATTCTTGATTTAACAGGGAGCCAGTGCAGAGAAGCTAATACTGGAGTAATATGATCTCTTTTCTTAGTTTTTGTTAGAACACGTGCTGCAGCATTCTGGATCAACTGTAAAGATCTAAGAGACCTATTAGAGCAGCCTGATAATAAGGAGTTACAGTAATCTAGTCTAGAGGTAACAAATGCATGAACTAGTTTTTCTGCATCACTTTGAGACAGGATTTGCCTGATTTTCGCAATGTTACGTAAATGAAAAAAGGCTGTCCTTGAGATCTGTTTTATATAAGAGTTAAAAGACAGATCCTGGTCAAAGATAACTCCAAGGTTCTTAACGGTAGTGCTGGATGCTAGAGCAATGCCATCTAGAGAAACTATATCGTTAGATAATTGAATTCGAAGGTGATCTGGACCTAGTAGGATAACTTCTGTTTTCAGAGTTTAACATTAAAAAGTTACAGGTCATCCAGGTTTTTATGTCCGTAAGACATGCTTGAAGTCTAGAGAACTGGTTAGTTTCGTCTGGCTTAATTGATAGATACAACTGGGTATCATCTGCATAACAATGAAAGTTTACTGAGTGTTTTCTGATAATATTCCCCAAGGGAAGCATATATAAAGTAATGTTTACATATACAAACTGGAGATCGGTCTGATAAATACGACTTAAACCAGCTAAATGCGGTTCCTTTAATGCCTATTAGATGCTCCAATCTCTGTAATAGGATTTGGTGATCAATGGTATCAAATGCAGCACTAAGGTCTAGCAATACAAGTACAGAGACAAGTCCTTTGTCTGAAGCTATTAGAAGGTCATTGGTAATTTTCACCAGTGCCGTCTCTGTGCTATGATTCACTCTAAATCCTGACTGAAAATCCTCAAATAAACTATTGTTATGCATAAAGTCACAGAGCTGATTTGCTACTGCTTTCTCAAGGATCTTAGAGAGGAACTGGAAGGTTAGATATAGGTCTATAGTTAGCCAACACCTCTGGATCTAGAGTAGGTTTCTTAAGAAGAGGTTTAATTACAGCTAGTTTGAAGGCCTGTGGTACATGGCCCGTCAGTAAAGACAGATTGATAATTTCTAATAAGGAGTTGCTAATTAAAGGTAAAACTTCCTTA
>NW_026549509.1:0-927 GCF_027596085.1 Anoplopoma fimbria | reverse complement strand
ATCGCTAGCTGCTAAGCTAAATGAGGCTAGCTAGCGTTAGCAGAACTGAACAACGTGTAAACTGTTGGTTTAAGCGAAAAATCGCTGAATTAAGATGTGATATGAGTGTTCAAGTGTTTTAAGTGTAAAACAGGTAATTAGCCGCTATAATAAAGAATGTCACACAATTCACTAGTTTTCGCTGGAGCTGCGAAAAGTACGCTATCAACTACGCTGAGAACCGGAAGTGAGGCAACACGCTTACCGCAGTACGTCAGCACGTCCAAGATCTCTACCAACAAAAACAAGCTCAGTCGTAGCTTGAAAAACATGTTTACTATCTTAAAGTATCTAAAAAAAAACTACATGTGAGATCTGGTAAATCAACCAGTGGATGTACAGAACTAGCGTTTATGGTATTTATAGTATTTATATGTTACTTTATATTCAGAATCCACTAAATTTCATTGCTAATTATTCTACTTTTACTGCACTACATTTATGTCAGGTATAGTGACCAGTTACTTCAAGAAACGTCAATACACTTCAGATTTGATGTGATATATCCCCTAATGATACATGTCATAATCCAGTAATATAAATTACAGTAATAAACACTTGCAAAGTGAAAATATCAAATTTCAAGTAAATTCTACATTGTGGTATTGCTTATTTTACTCAATTAGCAAATTAACAACATTGGACGCTGTGTAGTTAAAGAATGATTTTTCCTCTCCAGTGACAAGTGGGTCCAGCACTTCTCCAGCTTTTGGCTGTGCATCTACAAACCTGTGTGCAGCTGCTGCCAGCCTGGGTAGCCTTCCTTTCATGCAAAGCGTTGGTAGCATAAGCAGCGGACCATCCTGTTGTGGGACCAGTTTCTGTAATATTGCCCTGACAACAACAACAACAACAACAACAACTGCAGACCAAACAACAACAACTGCG
>NW_026549508.1:0-2852 GCF_027596085.1 Anoplopoma fimbria | reverse complement strand
CATAATTCATTCATTCATTAATTTTCCTGAACCGCTTATCCAGTTAAGGGTCGCAGAGGTGCTGGAGCTGATCTCAGCTGTCAATGGGCGAAGGCAGGGTACACCCTGGACAGGTCGCCAGCCTATCGCAGGGCTGACATATAGAGACAGACAACCATTCACGCTCACATCCACACCTACGGGCAATTTAGAGTCTTCAATGAACATAGCTGCATGTCTTTGGACTGTGGAAGGAAGCCAGAGAACCCGGAGAGAACCCACGCTGACACGGGGAGAACATGCAAACTCCACACAGAAGGTTGTCTAGCCCGGGAATTGAACCCCTCTTTCTGTGAGGCGACAGTGCTAACCACTACACCACTGTACAGCCCATACCAAAACATCCAACAATCAATATTTCTTTAATTGCAACAGATCAGCTGACTCTGTGTAATGGTGAAGAGTCGTGTGGTGGTGATGAACCCACAGATAATTGTCTCCATCTCTGCAGCTCTACAGAGCTTTTTAGCCTCTTTTAGCTGCTAGTTTTGGTTCTGCAGCACATTTCCTGTTTGGTTCAGTCTCAGTGTTTCCAGCAGCTGTTTTCATCCAACAAGTTGTGATGAAGCCTCTGTACACTACCTGCTCAGCAGCAAACAGCAGACAGACTCAGTTAGAGACTAGCTGGTGAACATAGTGGAGCATTTAGCAGCTAAAGAGACAGATATTTCCCCCAGGATGTGGTGGAGACCAAAAACAGAGCTAAAAGAGAGAGAATATTGGACTTCCATTCATCAGGTGACACAAACACAAAGACTCCTGATGAATCATCATGTTGATCTGTAACTGCTTTACTTCACCATTTCAGGGGACAATAACCAAAAACACAAATTAAACCCCTTTAAAATAAGACATAGCAAAAATATATGATTCAAATTAACATTTAGCAAAATGATAAAGTCAACGAGTTACTTGGAAAATATGCTGAATTAGTAAAAAAACTAAATATTACAACATACAATTTAAATCTATTCAGCTTCCTAAAATGACCATTTTTTACTACAGCAGATAAATACTTAATTAAAAAACAGAGCTAAAAGAGAGAGAATATTGGACTTCCAGTCATCAGATGACACAAACACAAAGACTCAGCAGTTACATCTCAAGGATATATATACTCAGACCACACAAACCTTTCTCCAGTGTATTTTGACTCTGGAGGGCTTACACTCCTGGCAGACAATGAGCAATCAGTAGGTAGGTCCTTAACCACTGCTGCTGCCTGGAAGCGTCAGGCAAACGTCAACAAAGGCAACAGGGTTTTCTCAGCCAGACTTGAAAGGCTAGGGCGAACAAAGGCAACAGGGCGACTTTCTCAAGCCAGACTTGAAAGGCTAGGGCAACAGAAAGCAAAAAGGCAACAAAGGCAACAGGCGACTTTCTCAAGCCAGACTTCGTCAAGCAAAGACTTCTCGAGCGTGTACTTGTACGGGTCAGTAATTTGTTTGTATTGACTACCATGTGTCTGCATCCTATTTCTGTCTGTTCCTCTGTCCGGTGGTCACGTAGACAGTGGGTCACTCCCAGGCGCCGTGACCCCACTAACCTCATCTATCCCACTCTCTCAGCCCATGGTGAGCAAGTGGTGTCGGGGGGGCTTTGGAACTGCCAGTCGGCAGTGCCGAAAGCTGAGTTCATCTCAGGCTATGCATCCTTGCTCTCCCTCAACTTTCTTGCTCTAACTGAGACCTGGATCACACCAGAAAACACCACCACACCCGCAGCTCTGTCAGATGTGTACTCCTTCTCTCACACTCCCAGAGCTGCGAGGCGAGGTGGTGGCACTGGCCTGCTAATTTCCCCAAAATGGAAATACTCTCTTGTCTCTGTTCCACAGTTCTCCCCATCCTCTTTTGAATTTCATGCTGTTACTGTCACTTATCCAGTCAAGCTCACCATTGCTGTTGTGTACCGCCCACCGGGCCCTCTTGGTGAGTTCCTGGAGGAGCTTGACACACTAGTCTCGCACTTCCATGACGATGGCTCCGCGCTCATCATGCTCGGCGACTTCAACATCCAGACTGATAAGTTAGAACCGCTGCTTTCCTTCCTCTCCTCCTTTGACCTCTATCGCTCTCCCTCTCCTCCTACCCACAAGGCCGGCAACCAGCTGGATCTTATCTTCACTAGACACTGTTCTACCGCTAACCTCTCTGTCACTCCCCTCCAGCTCTCGGACCACTACTTCATGTCCTACTCCCTCTCCCTCTCCTCTCCCCCTTACTTCCTCCACCTACCCACATGGTTTCTACCCGTAGTCACCTCCGCTCCCTCTCCCCCGCTGATCTTTCCTCTTCCGTTACCTCTGCCCTCCCTGACCCTGAATCCTTCTCTCTCTATCCCCCGATACTGCTACTGATCTTCTCCTCTCCACCCTTTCCTCCTCTTTGGACAACCTCTGTCCCTTCACCTCCAGGCCTGCACGGCCAACTCCTCCTGCCCCATGGCTGTCGGACTCAGTGCGTACTGATAGACGGAGCCTAAGAGCGGCTGAGCGTAAATGGAGAACAGGCAAACTCCCGGAGGACCTTCTTAACTTCCAATCTCTCCTTTCCACTTTTTCCTCCTCTCTAGCTACTGCTAAAGCGGCTTTTTTCCGCTCGAAAATCCTAACCTCTGCTTCCAATCCTAAAAAACTCTTTGAAACTTTCTCTTCACTCCTCCAACCCCCACCCCCTCCTCCTACTTCCTCCCTTCTCCCTGATGATTTCGCCAACTTCTTTGACAAGAAGGTAAACGATATCAGATCCTCCTTCTCTCAGCCCCCTCTCCCTGTCCACCCTCTCCCTCTCTACCCTCTACAGCTCTTCCCC
>NW_026549507.1:0-2365 GCF_027596085.1 Anoplopoma fimbria | reverse complement strand
TCTTCTTCAGTCTATTGCCACTGAACTCCTTCCTTTCCTCACCCACCTCATCAACACATCTCTCGTCTCGGGATGCTTTCCCTCGGCTTTCAAGACTGCCAGAGTCACCCCCCTTCTGAAAAAACCATCACTTGACCCCTCTGATGTCAAGAACTTCAGACGGCGTTTGACACAGTGAACCACCAGATCCTCCTCTCCACCCTCGAGGGATGGGCGTCTCAGGCTCTGCACTCTCCCTGTTTGCATCCTACCTGACAGGCCGATCCTACCAGGTGACATGGAGGGGGCCGTGTCAGAACCACGCACGCTGACTACGGGGGTTCCACAAGGTTCAGTTCTGGGCCCCCTTCTCTTCTCGCTCTACACAACATCTCTGGGTTCTGTTATTCGCTCCCATGACTTCTCCTACCATTGTTATGCCGATGACACCCAGCTGGTCTTGTCATTTCCTCCCGGTGACACCCAAGTGGAGGCACGCATTGCTGCGTGCTTGGCTGACATCTCGAAGTGGATGGCGACACACCACCTGAAGCTGAACCTGGACAAAACCGAGCTACTCTTCCTCCCGGGAAGGGGTTGCCCGCACCGAGACCTGTCCATCACCATTGATGATGCCGTGGTGACGCCAACTCGGACTGTGAGGAATCTGGGTGTGACCCTGGACGACCAACTGTCGTTCTCAGCAAACATTGCATCGGTCACACGCTCCTGCAGATTCCTCCTCTACAACATCAGGAGGATTCGCCCCTTCCTCACTGAGGAGACGGCGCAGGTGCTCATCCAGGCTCTGGTCATCTCCCGCCTGGACTACTGCAACTCACTACTTGCTGGAGCCCCGGCGTCGGCCATCAGACCTCTGGAGCTTGTCCAGAAAGCTGCAGCACGTCTGGTGTTCAATCGCCCCAAGTTCTCTCACACAACTTCCTTCTCCGTTCTCTACACTGGCTCCCTGTAAGAGCTCGCATCCAGTTTAAGACTCTGGTGCTAGCCTACAGGGCAGTGAAAGGAACAGCTCCTTCCTATCTCCAGGCCTTGGTCAAGCCCTACACCCCCGCCCGACCACTTCGCTCTGCTGCCTCGGGGCGATTGGTTGCCCCGTCACTCAGAGGTCCCTGCGGCCGATCCACCCGGTCACAGCTTTTTCTGTCCTGGCCCCTCAGTGGTGGAATGAACTCCCTACTGACGTCAGGACAGCAGAGTCGCTGCCCATCTTTAGGCGCAGGCTGAAAACTCACCTCTTCAAGAAGTACTACCCGGAGCCTTCCTCGTAGCACTTATTGCACTCGTATTAGTTGCTGCACTTACTGTATTCGTATCAGTTCGCTGCACTTATTGAATTTGTATTTGTTTACTGCACTTATCCTATTCGTAGTAGTTTGTAGCACTTACTATATTCGGATTAGTCTGTTGCAAATATTGTTTTCGTGGTAATCTGCCTCTGCACTATACTTTTGCTCTGGCTTATGCTTTGAGATGCTTGTTTAAGAAAGGAGATGCACTTATGACTTCTGGTGACTAGTAGTTCTCTTGAATACCTATGTTGAATACACTTCCTGTAAGTCGCTTTGGATAAAAGCGTCTGCTAAATGACTGTAATGTAATGTAATGTAACATCATGAATCATCATGTTGATCTGTAACTGCTGGATGTGGAAGCAGCTGGTTGATATCATGTTAGACACAACTACTTTATAAGCTGATAATATGTCAGATGTTGTGTTTATAGCTTGTTTTTACTGAATCACAAGTGGACAAAGAAATCAATTGATGCAGGTTTAAACATTTGATTCACTGACTGACTGGTAGAGGAAACTGGATGAGGATTGTCAATATAATACTAATAATAATATATCATGAATAAGTGAACATAATGAGCTGTTGTCATCGTCCAATCATAAGAAGCTCCATGAAGTAAAAGAATATCATGTGATTAACAATAAGTGCTCCATGTGAACATGAATACAAAGCTCTGTGTATGAGACGATGTAATGTCCATGTTTCCATGCTGCTCTGACCCCCCTCCTCCTTTCAGGGTGGAGCCTGCTGGAGTCCGATGGTTCAGACCAGGTCTGAGGAAGTGTAAGTGTGCTTTGAATCTGACTCATGAAAACAAAGCAGCACACATTCAACCATCTTCAAACTGTGACATCACTCATTCACATCTCTGATGTCATCATCACAGTGTCAACAGATGAACAGATGATAGATTAATAACTGCAGCTGTATTGTGTCTTGTTCTCTCCATCAGATTCCTGTGAACTCACACTCGACACAAACACAGTGAACAGAAACCTCAAACTGTCTGACAACAACAGGAAGGTGACATATGTGGAGGAGGATCAGTCATATCCTGATCATCCAGACAG
>NW_026549506.1:0-726 GCF_027596085.1 Anoplopoma fimbria | reverse complement strand
AGGGAATGATCAGTCCTGGAGTCTGGACTGCTCTGATGATGATGGTTACTATGTCTGCTCTCTGTCCTTCTACAGAGTCTCCTCTGACACACTGATCCACCTCCACACCTTCAACACCACATTCACTGAACCTCTTTATCCTGGGTTTGGGTTCTGGTTTGGTTCCTCAGTGTCTCTGTGTTCTCTGTAGGAGGGAGAGTCTCCTCCTGGTAGAGAAACTTTCTCTCTGCTGACCAGATAGTTCAGTCTGTACAGGATCACACACAGCTGATGTTAGTTAGTACCAACCTGATCTCTCAGTGGTTGTAAATGCAGTCTGAGCAGGTGAGGGGTACCTGAGCTGGTCTGGACTCTGGGGGTTGAGAGCTCTCTGGGACTTGTGGTGTTGCAGATGGATGGCTGAAAGAGCTGAGCGAGGTCCATGTAATTACCTGAAATGATCAGTTGTCTGAGAGAAGGTGTGAAACATGTTTTACTTTGTGTATAAAACTGAACTTTGTTGTCTTGAAACATTTGTTTGTGTGAAGAAAAACCTACGAATGTCAAACAAGAGTCTTTCTGGATCAAATTCATCATCTGTGGGAAAATAATCACAACGTGTAAAGAGTTGTTTTGATTAGAACAAACTAAATTCATCATCTTGTGTCATTGTGTAACAAATGAACAAACTTTGATAAGTGATGTTGAAATAATAATAAATCAAAGTTTTGGGATGATTCTAGATAA
>NW_026549505.1:0-764 GCF_027596085.1 Anoplopoma fimbria | reverse complement strand
GAGATACAAAAAGTACACATCACTGAGGAGCTGGAAGATCTGGAGGGCAGACTGGTGAACGCTGAGCAGCGGGCATCATTGGTAAAAAAATTAAATAATAAATGATAAAAGATAAAAATGTATTATTTATTTTTTAATGTAAGCTTTGGTATGTAAACAATGTCTACACATTTTTTATTAAACTGCAGCCAAAGCCATCAAACCAATCAGTATGTATGTTGTTCAATACAGCAGCAGATATAATAAATTACCTGGTGATTACAAATGAATGCATTTAATACAAATGTTTAACAATAATTAACATTAATCAGACACTAAAAGATTCTAATCATCAACCAAACTGCAGCAGAGCAGCTGAAGTTTACAGGAATAATCTCCACAAGCTAACAGGCTAACGCAGAAACAAGCTAACGGCCTAGCAGCAGTGAGTCTGCTGTGAGTCTCTGGTGCAGAAACAAAGCTGTTCTCTGAGTCGCTCTCTTTGGTGTTCTTCAGCGTTCACACTGAACTTTGTCACAAAGTGCTGAGTGAGTTTGTGACACAGTTCACAACATTTTTAGCAACTACTGATAAAACATGATGATTAGAAAAGAAAAATACGTGTGAGTTTATTATATTTTAAAAGCTGATGCCTGAGGACCAGTATTGTCAGTATTTGATGAAACAGTCAGCTAAATTAAAATTAAAACTATTGGATCTTACTTCTCTCGTGCTGCAGGAAACAATGAGTAGATCGTCCAACAGATTGGTCCACTTGTGAATGA
>NW_026549504.1:0-579 GCF_027596085.1 Anoplopoma fimbria | reverse complement strand
ATGATCTTTCGTTTATATGTATGAACAAATGTCTCAAGAAAGTTATTGAATTTAAAAAAATAAAATAAAATAAAAACTACCTGGCATGCAATCCGCGGTGATCGCCGGAACCTATTTCCCGGTCACCGGGATTCTACCGGGACGGCTCCTCTAGCTCCCGGACGGCTCAACCTCCTCTAGCTATGCTATCCTTCCGTTTTCAGCCCGCGGTCGCGGTCATTTTCACGCGGATTCAGCAGCATGGAGAGACAGGCTGATGGCACCACTGTTTAGCCACTTCATGCTCTCTTTTACGGACGTTTTCAGCTGGCGGTCGCGGTCATTTTTTAGGCGGATGGAGCAGCATGGTTGTGTCGGTTCATTTTACGCCGTTTTAGTGTGCTAAAAGACCCGCTGTCACTCCCAGAGTTTACCCTGACTTGGAGCACTCTGCTGCGGGTATTTTTTTCCTCCTGGGCTGCTGGAGGTCATTTTACGCCGTTTTAGTGTGCTAAAAGACCGGCTGGAGGTTGAGCCGGGCGGTCCACTGCCGGTACCGTGAAAAACACCGGTAATCCGGCACACTGGTATACAGGAGGA
>NW_026549503.1:0-2726 GCF_027596085.1 Anoplopoma fimbria | reverse complement strand
AAGCAGCAGCGCCCTCTGCTTTTTGTAAAGAGGAGTGAAAAAAGCTTACAGCACCTGGTATTCCCAGGCGGTCTCCCATCCAAGTACTGACCAGGCCCGACCCTGCTTAGCTTCCGAGATCAGACGAGATCGGGCGTGTTCAGGGTGGTATGGCCGTAAGCAAATATTGTGCCTACCAAAGGGCCTTTTAAAGATACTATATCACCACGCTTTGCTCTTTCGTCTATACAGGGAGCGCCTGCAGATTTCCAGACACACTCACAGCTTTTAAATGTCAAATCAGAATGTACAAAGTGGCTATAAGGATCACAAATGTAGTGCAGTAAAAATATTAATATTTACTGTTGAAATGTAGAATACGTTAGCATAAAATTGAAAAGAAAATGATCGATGAGCTTAGGAATGATGAAAGCCATCATTTAACTGGATTTGTGTCATTTCTATACCGGCAAGTCATGATCTAGCTATATCCTTCCCACCCTGTCGGTGTCCACTGAAAAAGCAGCAGCGCCCTCTGCTTTTTGTAAAGAGGAGTGAAAAAAGCTTACAGCACCTGGTATTCCCAGGCGGTCTCCCATCCAAGTACTGACCAGGCCCGACCCTGCTTAGCTTCCGAGATCAGACGAGATCGGGCGTGTTCAGGGTGGTATGGCCGTAAGCAAATATTGTCCGAGATCAGGCGAGATCGGGCGTGTTCAGGGTGGTATGGCCGTAAGCAAATATTGTGCCTACCAAAGGGCCTTTTAAAGATACTATATCACCACGCTTTGCTCTTTCGTCTATACAGGGAGCGCCTGCAGATTCCAGACACACTCACAGCTTTTAAATGTCAAATCAGAATGTACAAAGTGGCTATAAGGATCACAAATGTAGTGCAGTAAAAAGATTAATATTTACTGTTGAAATGTAGAATACGTTAGCATAAAATTGAAAAGAAAATGATCGATGAGCTTAGGAATGATGAAAGCCATCATTTAACTGGATTTGTGTCATTTCTATACCGGCAAGTCATGATCTAGCTATTTCCTTCCCACCCTGTCGGTGTCCACTGAAAAAGCAGCAGCGCCCTCTGCTTTTTGTAAAGAGGAGTGAAAAAAGCTTACAGCACCTGGTATTCCCAGGCGGTCTCCCATCCAAGTACTGACCAGGCCCGACCCTGCTTAGCTTCCGAGATCAGACGAGATCGGGGCGTGTTCAGGGTGGTATGGCCGTAAGCAAATATTGCGCCTACCAAAGGGCCTTTTAAAGATACTATATCACCACGCTTTGCTCTTTCGTCTATACAGGGAGCGCCTGCAGATTGCCAGACACACTCACAGCTTTTAAATGTCAAATCAGAATGTACAAAGTGGCTATAAGGATCACAAATGTAGTGCAGTAAAAATATTAATATTTACTGTTGAAATGTAGAATACGTTAGCATAAAATTGAAAAGAAAATGATCGATGAGCTTAGGAATGATGAAAGCCATCATTTAACTGGATTTGTGTCATTTCTATACCGGCAAGTCATGATCTAGCTATTTCCTTCCCACCCTGTCGGTGTCCACTGAAAAAGCAGCAGCGCCCTCTGCTTTTTGTAAAGAGGAGTGAAAAAGCTTACAGCACCTGGTATTCCCAGGCGGTCTCCCATCCAAGTACTGACCAGGCCCGACCCTGCTTAGCTTCCGAGATCAGACGAGATCGGGGCGTGTTCAGGGTGGTATGGCGTAAGCAAATATTGTGCCTACCAAAGGGCCTTTTAAAGATACTATATCTCCACGCTTTGCTCTTTCGTCTATACAGGGAGCGCCTGCAGATTTTCAGACACACTCACAGCTTTTAAATGTCAAATCAGAATGTACAAAGTGGCTATAAGGATCACAAATGTAGTGCAGTAAAAATATTAATATTTACTGTTGAAATGTAGAATACGTTAGCATAAAATTGAAAAGAAAATGATCGATGAGCTTAGGAATGATGAAAGCCATCATTTAACTGGATTTGTGTCATTTCTATACCGGCAAAGTCATGATCTAGCTATTTCCTTCCCACCCTGTCGGTGTCCACTGAAAAAAGCAGCAGCGCCCTCTGCTTTTTGTAAGAGGAGTGAAAAAAGCTTACAGCACCTGGTATTCCCAGGCGGTCTCCCATCCAAGTACTGACCAGGCCCGACCCTGCTTAGCTTCCGAGATCAGACGAGATCGGGCGTGTTCAGGGTGGTATGGCCGTAAGCAAATATTGTGCCTACCAAAGGGCCTTTTAAAGATACTATATCACCACGCTTTGCTCTTTCGTCTATACAGGGAGCGCCTGCAGATTTCCAGACACACTCACAGCTTTTAAATGTCAAATCAGAATGTACAAAGTGGCTATAAGGATCACAAATGTAGTGCAGTAAAAATATTAATATTTACTGTTGAAATGTAGAATACGTTAGCATAAAATTGAAAAGAAAATGATCGATGAGCTTAGGAATGATGAAAGCCATCATTTAACTGGATTTGTGTCATTTCTATACCGGCAAGTCATGATCTAGCTATATCCTTCCCACCCTGTCGGTGTCCACTGAAAAAGCAGCAGCGCCCTCTGCTTTTTGTAAAGAGGAGTGAAAAAAGCTTACAGCACCTGGTATTCCCAGGCGGTCTCCCATCCAAGTACTGACCAGGCCCGACCCTGCTTAGCTTCCGAGATCAGACGAGATCGGGCGTGTTCAGGGTGGTATGGCCGTAAGCAAATATTGTGCCT
>NW_026549502.1:0-406 GCF_027596085.1 Anoplopoma fimbria | reverse complement strand
TGGTTGTGACCGCTGTCACTCCCAGAGTTTACCCTGACTTGGAGCACTCTGCTGCGGGTGTTTTGACGCTGTGATGCCGGTCATTTCGCCGTTTCACTGCCTTAAAAGACAGATTAAGCGGATTTCAGCACTAAAATCCTCCGGAAAGCGCCTGCTATTTTTTCCTCCCTGGGCTGCTGGAGGTCATTTTACGCCGTTTTAGTGTGCTAAAAGACCGGCTGGAGGTTGAGCCGGCCGGTCCACGGTACCGGTACCGTGAAAAACACCGGTAATCCGGCACACGGTATACAGGAGGATGAGCCGTCCAGATAAACATCCGTGAAAACATCATGACGTGACGTCACTGCACCGCGACTGTGACAAACGCGAAACATTAAATAAAGATAATAAAACATTAAACAAAGAT
>NW_026549501.1:0-2729 GCF_027596085.1 Anoplopoma fimbria | reverse complement strand
GTGAAAAACACCGGTAATCCGGCACACCGGTATACAGGAGGATGAGCCGTCCAGATAAACATCCGTGAAAACATCATGACGTGACGTCACTGCACCGCGACTGTGACAAACGCGAAACATTAAATAAAGATAATAAAACATTAAATAAAGATAATGATCTTTCGTTTATATGTATGAACAAATGTCTCAAGAAAGTTATTGAATTTAAAAAAATAAAATAAAATAAAAACTACCCGGCATGCAATGCGCGGTGATCGCCGGAACCTATTTCCCGGTCACCGGGATTCTACCGGGACGGCTCCTCTAGCTCCCGGACGGCTCAACCTCCTCTAGCTATGCTATCCTTCCGTTTTCAGCCCGCGGTCGCAGTCATTTTCACGCGGATTCAGCAGCATGGAGAGACAGGCTGATGGCACCACTGTTTAGCCACTTCATGCTCTCTTTTACGGACGTTTTCAGCTGGCGGTCGCGGTCATTTTTAGGCGGATGGAGCAGCATGGTTGTGTCGGTTCATTTTACGCCGTTTTAGTGTGCTAAAAGACCCGCTGTCACTCCCAGGTTTACCCTGACTTGGACCACTCTGCTGCGGGTGTTTTTGGCCATTATGTGCGGTCATTTTACGCCGTTTCACTGCCTTAAAAGACAGATTCAGCCGGATTTCAGCACTAAAATCCTCCGGAAAGCGCCTGCTGTTTTTTCCCTCCCTGGGCTGCTGGAAGTCATTTTACGCCGTTTTAGTGTGCTAAAAGACCGGCTGGAGAGTTAGGCAGCCCCGGTCCACCGGTACAGTACCGTGAAAAACACCGGTAATCCGGCACACCCCGGTATACAGGAGGATGAGCCGTCCAGATAAACATCCGTGAAAACATCATGACGTGACGTCACTGCACCGCGACTGTGACAAACGCGAAACATTAAATAAAGACAAAGAAAACATTAAATAAAGATAATGATCTTTCGTTTATATGTATGAACAAATGTCTCAAAGAAAGTTATTGAATTTAAAAAAATAAAATAAAATAAAAACTACCTGGCATGCAATCCGCGGTGATCGCCGGAACCTATTTCCCGGTCGGGGATTCTCCGGGGGCAGCTCCTCTAGCTCCCGGGGCGGCTCAACCTCCTCTAGCTATGCTATCCTTCCGTTTTCAGCCCAGCGGTCGCAGTCATTTTCCACGCGGATTCAGCAGCATGGAGAGACAGGCTGATGGCACCACTGTTTAGCCACTTCATGCTCTCTTTTTACGGACGTTTTCAGCTGGCGGTCGCGGTCATTTTTAGGCGGATGGAGCAGCATGGTTGTGTCAGTTCATTTTACGCCGTTTTAGTGTGCTAAAAGACCCGCTGTCACTCCCAGAGTTTACCCTGACTTGGAGCACTCTGCTGCGGGTGTTTGACTGTGATGCCGGTCATTTTACGCCGTTTCACTGCCTTAAAAGACAGATTCAGCCGGTTTCAGCACTAAAATCCTCCGGAAAGCGCCTGCTATTTTTTTCCTCCCTGGGCTGCTGGAGGTCATTTTTTACGCCGTTTTAGTGTGCTAAAAGACGGCTGGAGGTGTGAACCGGCGGTCCACGGTACCGGTACCGTGAAAAACACGGTAATCCGGCACACCGGTATACAGGAGGATGAGCCGTCCAGATAAACATCCGTGAAAACATCATGACGTGGCGTCACTGCACCCGCGACTGTGACAAACGCGAAACATTAAATAAAGATAATAAAACATTAAATAAAGATAATGATCTTTCGTTTATATGTATGAACAAATGTCTCAAGAAAGTTATTGAATTTAAAAAAATAAAATAAAATAAAAACTACCGGGCATGCAATGCGCGGTGATCGCCGGAACCTATTTCCCGGTCACCGGGATTCTACCGGGACGTCCTCTAGCTCCCGGACGGCTCAACCTCCTCTGGCTATGCTATCCTTCCGTTTTCAGCCCGCGGTCATCATTTTCACGCGGATTCAGCAGCATGGAGAGACAGGCTGATGGCACCACTGTTTAGCCACTTCATGCTCTCTTTTACCGGACGTTTTTCAGCTGGCGTCGCGTCATTTTTAGGCGGATGGAGCAGCATGGTTGTGTCCGGTTCATTTTGCCGTTTTAGTGTGCTAAAAGACCCGCTGTCACTCCCAGAGTTTACCCTGACTTGGAGCACTCTGCTGCGGGTGTTTTGACGCTGTGATGCCGGTCATTTTACGCCGTTTCACTGCCTTAAAGACAGATTCAGCCGGTTCCAGCACTCCTCCGGAAAGCGCCTGCTATTTTTTCCTCCTGGGCTGCTGGAGGTCATTTTACGCCGTTTTAGTGTGCTAAAAGACCGGCTGGAGGTTATTGAAACCGGCCGGTCACGGACTACCGGTACCGTGAAAAACACCGGTAATCCGGCACACCGGTATACAGGAGGATGAGCCGTCCAGATAAACATCCGTGAAAACATCATGACGTGGCGTCACTGCACCGCGACTGTGACAAACGCGAAACATTAAATAAAGATAATAAAACATTAAATAAAGATAATGATCTTTCGTTTATATGTATGAACAAATGTCTCAAGAAAGTTATTGAATTTAAAAAAATAAAATAAAATAAAAACTACCCGGCATGCAATCCGCGGTGATCGCCGGAACCTATTTCCCGGTCACCGGGATTCTACCGGGACGGCTCCTCTAGCTCCCGGACGGCTCAACCTCCTCTAGCTATGCTATCCTTCCGTTTTCAGCCC
>NW_026549500.1:0-59343 GCF_027596085.1 Anoplopoma fimbria | reverse complement strand
CGCAGCAATGCGTGGCTCCACTTGGGTGTCACCGGGAGGAAATGACAAGACCAGCTGGGTGTCATCGGCATAACAATGGTAAGAGAAGTCATCCAGAACTGAGCCTTGTGGAACCCCCGTAGACAGCGTGCGTGGTTCTGACACGGCCCCCCTCCATGTCACCTGGTAGGATCGGCCTGTCAGGTAGGATGCAAGCAGGGAGAGTGCAGAGCCTGAGACGCCCATCCCCTCGAGGGTGGAGAGGAGGATCTGGTGGTTCACCGTGTCAAACGCCGCTGACAGGTCCAGGAGAATCAGGACAGAGGAGAGGGAGTTCGCTCTCGCAGCGTGAAGCGACTCTGTCACCGCAAGGAGGGCCGTCTCTGACGAGTGACCCACCTTGAACCCGGACTGGTGGGGGTCCAAGAGGTTGTTCTGGTGGAGGTAGGAAGACAGTTGTTTAGAGACAGCGCGTTCAAGTGTTTTGGATAGAAAGGGTAGAAGAGAAACCGGTCTGAAGTTCTTGACATCAGAGGGGTCAAGTGATGGTTTTTTCAGAAGGGGGGTGACTCTGGCAGTCTTGAAAGCCGAGGGAAAGCATCCCGAGACGAGAGATGTGTTGATGAGGTGGGTGAGGAAAGGAAGGAGTTCAGTGGCAATAGACTGAAGAAGAGGGGAGGGGATCGGGTCAAGGGAGCACGTGGTGGGGCGGTTAGATGTAACAAGGTCGAGGACCTCGTTAGGGGAGAGGGGAGCAAAATGGGGTAGGATTGGGTGTGGAGAGGGAAGGGGGAGCTGAGGGGGAAGAGCTGTAGAGGGTAGAGAGGGAGAGGGTGGACAGGGAGGGGGGCTGAGAGAAGGAGGATCTGATATCGTTTACCTTCTTGTCAAAGAAGTTGGCGAAATCATCAGGGAGAAGGGAGGAAGTAGGAGGAGGGGGTGGGGGTTGGAGGAGTGAAGAGAAAGTTTCAAAGAGTTTTTTAGGATTGGAAGCAGAGGTTAGGATTTTCGAGCGGAAAAAAGCCGCTTTAGCAGTAGCTAGAGAGGAGGAAAAAGTGGAAAGGAGAGATTGGAAGTTAAGAAGGTCCTCCGGGAGTTTGCCTGTTCTCCATTTACGCTCAGCCGCTCTTAGGCTCCGTCTATCAGTACGCACTGAGTCCGACAGCCACGGGGCAGGAGGAGTTGGCCGTGCAGGCCTGGAGGTGAAGGGACAGAGGTTGTCCAAAGAGGAGGAAAGGGTGGAGAGGAGAAGATCAGTAGCAGTATCGGGGGATAGGAGAGAGAAGGATTCAGGGTCAGGGAGGGCAGAGGTAACGGAAGAGGAAAGATCAGCGGGGGAGAGGGAGCGGAGGTGACTACGGGTAGAAACCATGTGGGTAGGTGGAGGAAGTAAGGGGGGAGAGGAGAGGGAGAGGGAGTAGGACATGAAGTAGTGGTCCGAGTGCTGGAGGGGAGTGACAGAGAGGTTAGCAGTAGAACAGTGTCTAGTGAAGATAAGATCCAGCTGGTTGCCGGCCTTGTGGGTAGGAGGAGAGGGAGAGCGATAGAGGTCAAAGGAGGAGAGGAAGGAAAGCAGAGGTTCTAACTTATCAGTCTGGATGTTGAAGTCGCCGAGCATGATGAGCGCGGAGCCATCGTCATGGAAGTGCGAGACTAGTGTGTCAAGCTCCTCCAGGAACTCACCAAGAGGGCCTGGTGGGCGGTACACAACAGCAATGGTGAGCTTGACTGGATAAGTGACAGTAACAGCATGAAATTCAAAAGAGGAAGGGGAGAACTGTGGAACAGAGACAAGAGAGTATTTCCATTTTGGGGAAATTAGCAGGCCAGTGCCACCACCTCACCTCGCAGCTCTGGGAGTGTGAGAGAAGGAGTACACATCTGAGAGAGCTGCGGGTGTGGTGGTGTTTTCTGGTGTGATCCAGGTCTCAGTTAGAGCAAGAAAGTTGAGGGAGAGCAAGGATGCGTAGCCTGAGATGAACTCAGCTTTCGGCACTGCCGACTGGCAGTTCCAAAGCCCCCCGACACCACTTGCTCACCATGGGCTGAGAGAGTGGTAGATGAGGTTAGTGGGGTCACGGCACCTGGGAGTGACCCATTGTCTACGTGACCACCGGACAGAGGAACAGACAGAAATAGGATGCAGACACATGGTAGTCAATATAAACAAATTACTGACCCGTACAAGTACACGCTCGAGAAGTCTTTGCTTGACGAAGTCTGGCTTGAATAAGTCGCCCTGTTGCCTTTGTTCGCCCTAGCCTTCGTTTGCCTGACGCTTCCAGCCAGCAGCAGTGGTTAAGGACCTACCTACTGATTGCTCATTGTCTGCCAGGAGTGTAAGCCACTCCCCTAGCAGTTAAGAGGACAATTGACCTATTGAAGCTAAAGCACACCTCTCAAAGCAGTTCCTGATTAAAGGCACAGGAGCATCAAACACAACAGAGCATCAAACACTTCCTGATTAGAGAATGTCAGAACAGTAGAATCAAGAGAATCAGCATCAGTCACTAACCCTTTTTTAAGCAGGCTTGGTACAGTTTAAGATCAATTTTAGAAAGCAGAGAACAATATACTTAGTCTATCCTAGCAGAATCAAGTAGTTCAGTATCCCTCCAGAGTCAAAATACACTGGAGTAAGGTTTGTGTGGTCTGAGTATATATATCCTTGAGATGTGTAAGCCACTCCCCCTAGCAGTTAAGAGGACAATTGACCTATTGAAGCTAAAGCACACCTCTCAAAGCAGTTCCTGATTAAAGGCACAGGAGCATCAAACACAACAGAGCATCAAACACTTCCTGATTAGAGAATGTCAGAACAGTAGAATCAAGAGAATCAGCATCAGTCACTAACCCTTTTTTAAGCAGGCTTGGTACAGTTTAAGATCAATTTTAAGAAAGCAGAGAACAATATACTTAGTCTATCCTAGCAGAATCAAGTAGTTCAGTATCCCTCCAGAGTCAAAATACACTGGAGTAAGGTTTGTGTGGTCTGAGTATATATATCCTTGAGATGTGTAAGCCACTCCCCCTAGCAGTTAAGAGGACAATTGACCTATTGAAGCTAAAGCACACCTCTCAAAGCAGTTCCTGATTAAAGGCACAGGAGCATCAAACACAACAGAGCATCAAACACTTCCTGATTAGAGAATGTCAGAACAGTAGAATCAAGAGAATCAGCATCAGTCACTAACCCTTTTTTAAGCAGGCTTGGTACAGTTTAAGATCAATTTTAAGAAAGCAGAGAACAATATACTTAGTCTATCCTAGCAGAATCAAGTAGTTCAGTATCCCTCCAGAGTCAAAATACACTGGAGTAAGGTTTGTGTGGTCTGAGTATATATATCCTTGAGATGTGTAAGCCACTCCCCCTAGCAGTTAAGAGGACAATTGACCTATTGAAGCTAAAGCACACCTCTCAAAGCAGTTCCTGATTAAAGGCACAGGAGCATCAAACACAACAGAGCATCAAACACTTCCTGATTAGAGAATGTCAGAACAGTAGAATCAAGAGAATCAGCATCAGTCACTAACCCTTTTTTAAGCAGGCTTGGTACAGTTTAAGATCAATTTTAAGAAAGCAGAGAACAATATACTTAGTCTATCCTAGCAGAATCAAGTAGTTCAGTATCCCTCCAGAGTCAAAATACACTGGAGTAAGGTTTGTGTGGTCTGAGTATATATATCCTTGAGATGTGTAAGCCACTCCCCCTAGCAGTTAAGAGGACAATTGACCTATTGAAGCTAAAGCACACCTCTCAAAGCAGTTCCTGATTAAAGGCACAGGAGCATCAAACACAACAGAGCATCAAACACTTCCTGATTAGAGAATGTCAGAACAGTAGAATCAAGAGAATCAGCATCAGTCACTAACCCTTTTTTAAGCAGGCTTGGTACAGTTTAAGATCAATTTTAAGAAAGCAGAGAACAATATACTTAGTCTATCCTAGCAGAATCAAGTAGTTCAGTATCCCTCCAGAGTCAAAATACAACCATACTTTACATGAGTTTCTTCAAGTAAGGGCCTCTGGACTCATAATAAGTTTCCTTGTGATTTCATGAAAACATGATACGTTCATCACTTTTAGATGCATTTGCAGCTTTTCTGCTGCCAAAAGACGTTTCAGCCATAAAATACCCCAAAAGTGTCTTTTCTGACAGGAAACCATACTTTACATGAGTTTCTTCAAGTAAGGGCCTCTGGACTAATATCAACTAGTTTCCTTGTGTTTTCATGAAAACATGATACTTTCATCACTTTTAGATGCATTTACAGCTTTTTTGCTCACAAAAGTTGTTTCAGCCTGAAAATACCCCAAAAGTGTGTTTTCTGCAGGAAACCATACTTTACATGAGTTTCTTCAAGTAAGGGCCTCTGGACTAATATCAACTAGTTTCCTTGTGTTTTCATGAAAACATGATACTTTCATATCTTTTAGATGCATTTACAGCTTTTTTGCTCACAAAAGTTGTTTCAGCCTGAAAATACCCCAAAAGTGTATTTTCTGCGACGAAAACTTTACATGAGTTTCTTCAAGTAGGGGCCTCTGGACTCATAACAAGTTTCCTTATGTTTTCATGAAAACATGATACTTTCATCACTTTTAGATGCATTTACAGCTTTTCTGCTGCCAAAAGACGTTTCAGCCTTAAAATACCCCAAAAGTGTCTTTTCTGACAGGAAACCATACTTTACATGAGTTTCTTCAAGTAAGGGCCTCTGGACTAATAATAACAAGTTTCCTTGTGTTTTCATGAAAACATGATACTTTCATCACTTTTTTTTTTACAGCTTTTTTGCTCACAAAAGTTGTTTCAGCCTGAAAATACCCCAAAAGTGTATTTTCTGCGACGAAACCATTACATTACATTACATTACAGTCATTTAGCAGACGCTTTTATCCAAAGCGACTTACAGGAAGTGTATTCAACATAGGTATTCAAGAGAACTACTAGTCACCAGAAGTCATAAGTGCATCTCCTTTCTTAAACAAGCATCTTAAAGCATAAGCCAGAGCAAAAGTATAGTGCAGAGGCGAGTTACTACGAAAACAAATGCAACAGACTAATCCGAATATAGTAAGTGCTACAAACTACTACGAATAGGATAAGTGCAGTAAACAAATACAAATTCAATAAGTGCAGCGAACTGATACAAATACAGTAAGTGCAACAACTAATACGAGTGCAATAAGTGCTACGAGGAAGGCTCAGGGTAGTACTTCTTGAAGAGGTGAGTTTTCAGCCTGCGCCTAAAGATGGGCAGCGACTCTGCTGTCCTGACGTCGGTGGGGAGTTCATTCCACCACTGAGGGGCCAGGACAGAAAAAAGCTGTGACCGGGTGGATCGGCCGGAGGGACCTCTGAGCGACGGGGAAACCAATCGCCCGAGGCAGCAGAGCGAAGTGGTCGGGCAGGGGTGTAGGGCTTGACCAAGGCCTGGAGATAGGAAGGAGCTGTTCCTTTCACTGCCCTGTAGGCTAGCACCAGAGTCTTAAACTGGATGCGAGCTCTTACAGGGAGCCAGTGTAGAGAACGGAGAAGGGAAGTGTGAGAGAACTTGGGGCGATTGAACACCAGACGTGCTGCAGCTTTCTGGACAAGCTCCAGGGGTCTGATGGCCGACGCCGGGGCTCCGGCAAGTAGTGAGTTGCAGTAGTCCAGGCGGGAGATGACCAGAGCCTGGATGAGCACCTGCGCCGTCTCCTCAGTGAGGAAGGGGCGAATCCTCCTGATGTTGTAGAGGAGGAATCTGCAGGAGCGTGTGACCGATGCAATGTTTGCTGAGAACGACAGTTGGTCGTCCAGGGTCACACCCAGATTCCTCACAGTCCGAGTTGGCGTCACCACGGCATCATCAATGGTGATGGACAGGTCTCGGTGCGGGCAACCCTTCCCCGGGAGGAAGAGTAGCTCGGTTTTGTCCAGGTTGAGCTTCAGGTGGTGTGTCGCCATCCACTTCGAGATGTCAGCCAAGCACGCAGCAATGCGTGGCTCCACTTGGGTGTCACCGGGAGGAAATGACAAGACCAGCTGGGTGTCATCGGCATAACAATGGTAAGAGAAGTCATGCGAGCGAATAACAGAACCCAGAGATGTTGTGTAGAGCGAGAAGAGAAGGGGGCCCAGAACTGAGCCTTGTGGAACCCCCGTAGACAGCGTGCGTGGTTCTGACACGGCCCCCTCCATGTCACCTGGTAGGATCGGCCTGTCAGGTAGGATGCAAGCAGGGAGAGTGCAGAGCCTGAGACGCCCATCCCCTCGAGGGTGGAGAGGAGGATCTGGTGGTTCACCGTGTCAAACGCCGCTGACAGGTCCAGGAGAATCAGGACAGAGGAGAGGGAGTTCGCTCTCGCAGCGTGAAGCGACTCTGTCACCGCAAGGAGGGCCGTCTCTGACGAGTGACCCACCTTGAACCCGGACTGGTGGGGGTCCAAGAGGTTGTTCTGGTGGAGGTAGGAAGACAGTTGTTTAGAGACAGCGCGTTCAAGTGTTTTGGATAGAAAGGGTAGAAGAGAAACCGGTCTGAAGTTCTTGACATCAGAGGGGTCAAGTGATGGTTTTTTCAGAAGGGGGTGACTCTGGCAGTCTTGAAAGCCGAGGGAAAGCATCCCGAGACGAGAGATGTGTTGATGAGGTGGGTGAGGAAAGGAAGGAGTTCAGTGGCAATAGACTGAAGAAGAGGGGAGGGGATCGGGTCAAGGGAGCACGTGGTGGGGCGGTTAGATGTAACAAGGTCGAGGACCTCGTTAGGGGAGAGGGGAGCAAAATGGGGTAGGATTGGGTGTGGAGAGGGAAGGGGGAGCTGAGGGGGAAGAGCTGTAGAGGGTAGAGAGGGAGAGGGTGGACAGGGAGGGGGGCTGAGAGAAGGAGGATCTGATATCGTTTACCTTCTTGTCAAAGAAGTTGGCGAAATCATCAGGGAGAAGGGAGGAAGTAGGAGGAGGGGGTGGGGGTTGGAGGAGTGAAGAGAAAGTTTCAAAGAGTTTTTTAGGATTGGAAGCAGAGGTTAGGATTTTCGAGCGGAAAAAAGCCGCTTTAGCAGTAGCTAGAGAGGAAAAAGTGGAAAGGAGAGATTGGAAGTTAAGAAGGTCCTCCGGGAGTTTGCCTGTTCTCCATTTACGCTCAGCCGCTCTTAGGCTCCGTCTATCAGTACGCACTGAGTCCGACAGCCACGGGGCAGGAGGAGTTGGCCGTGCAGGCCTGGAGGTGAAGGGACAGAGGTTGTCCAAAGAGGAGGAAAGGGTGGAGAGGAGAAGATCAGTAGCAGTATCGGGGGATAGGAGAGAGAAGGATTCAGGGTCAGGGAGGGCAGAGGTAACGGAAGAGGAAAGATCAGCGGGGGAGAGGGAGCGGAGGTGACTACGGGTAGAAACCATGTGGGTAGGTGGAGGAAGTAAGGGGGAGAGGAGAGGGAGAGGGAGTAGGACATGAAGTAGTGGTCCGAGTGCTGGAGGGGAGTGACAGAGAGGTTAGCAGTAGAACAGTGTCTAGTGAAGATAAGATCCAGCTGGTTGCCGGCCTTGTGGGTAGGAGGAGAGGGAGAGCGATAGATAGGGTCAAAGGAGGAGAGGAAGGAAAGCAGAGGTTCTAACTTATCAGTCTGGATGTTGAAGTCGCCGAGCATGATGAGCGCGGAGCCATCGTCATGGAAGTGCGAGACTAGTGTGTCAAGCTCCTCCAGGAACTCACCAAGAGGGCCTGGTGGGCGGTACACAACAGCAATGGTGAGCTTGACTGGATAAGTGACAGTAACAGCATGAAATTCAAAAGAGGAAGGGGAGAACTGTGGAACAGAGACAAGAGAGTATTTCCATTTTGGGGAAATTAGCAGGCCAGTGCCACCACCTCACCTCGCAGCTCTGGGAGTGTGAGAGAAGGAGTACACATCTGAGAGAGCTGCGGGTGTGGTGGTGTTTTCTGGTGTGATCCAGGTCTCAGTTAGAGCAAGAAAGTTGAGGGAGAGCAAGGATGCGTAGCCTGAGATGAACTCAGCTTTCGGCACTGCCGACTGGCAGTTCCAAAGCCCCCCCGACACCACTTGCTCACCATGGGCTGAGAGAGTGGGATAGATGAGGTTAGTGGGGTCACGGCACCTGGGAGTGACCCATTGTCTACGTGACCACCGGACAGAGGAACAGACAGAAATAGGATGCAGACACATGGTAGTCAATATAAACAAATTACTGACCCGTACAAGTACACGCTCGAGAAGTCTTTGCTTGACGAAGTCTGGCTTGAATAAGTCGCCCTGTTGCCTTTGTTCGCCCTAGCCTTCGTTTGCCTGACGCTTCCAGCCAGCAGCAGTGGTTAAGGACCTACCTACTGATTGCTCATTGTCTGCCAGGAGTGTAAGCCACTCCCCCTAGCAGTTAAGAGGACAATTGACCTATTGAAGCTAAAGCACACCTCTCAAAGCAGTTCCTGATTAAAGGCACAGGAGCATCAAACACAACAGAGCATCAAACACTTCCTGATTAGAGAATGTCAGAACAGTAGAATCAAGAGAATCAGCATCAGTCACTAACCCTTTTTTAAGCAGGCTTGGTACAGTTTAAGCAATTTTAAGAAAGCAGAGAACAATATACTTAGTCTATCCTAGCAGAATCAAGTAGTTCAGTATCCCTCCAGAGTCAAAATACACTGGAGTAAGGTTTGTGTGGTCTGAGTATATATATCCTTGAGATGTGTAAGCCACTCCCCCTAGCAGTTAAGAGGACAATTGACCTATTGAAGCTAAAGCACACCTCTCAAAGCAGTTCCTGATTAAAGGCACAGGAGCATCAAACACAACAGAGCATCAAACACTTCCTGATTAGAGAATGTCAGAACAGTAGAATCAAGAGAATCAGCATCAGTCACTAACCCTTTTTTAAGCAGGCTTGGTACAGTTTAAGATCAATTTTAAGAAAGCAGAGAACAATATACTTAGTCTATCCTAGCAGAATCAAGTAGTTCAGTATCCCTCCAGAGTCAAAATACACTGGAGTAAGGTTTGTGTGGTCTGAGTATATATATCCTTGAGATGTGTAAGCCACTCCCCCTAGCAGTTAAGAGGACAATTGACCTATTGAAGCTAAAGCACACCTCTCAAAGCAGTTCCTGATTAAAGGCACAGGAGCATCAAACACAACAGAGCATCAAACACTTCCTGATTAGAGAATGTCAGAACAGTAGAATCAAGAGAATCAGCATCAGTCACTAACCCTTTTTTAAGCAGGCTTGGTACAGTTTAAGATCAATTTTAAGAAAGCAGAGAACAATATACTTAGTCTATCCTAGCAGAATCAAGTAGTTCAGTATCCCTCCAGAGTCAAAATACACTGGAGTAAGGTTTGTGTGGTCTGAGTATATATATCCTTGAGATGTGTAAGCCACTCCCCCTAGCAGTTAAGAGGACAATTGACCTATTGAAGCTAAAGCACACCTCTCAAAGCAGTTCCTGATTAAAGGCACAGGAGCATCAAACACAACAGAGCATCAAACACTTCCTGATTAGAGAATGTCAGAACAGTAGAATCAAGAGAATCAGCATCAGTCACTAACCCTTTTTTAACAGGCTTTGGTACAGTTTAAGATCAATTTTAAGAAAGCAGAGAACAATATACTTAGTCTATCCTAGCAGAATCAAGTAGTTCAGTATCCCTCCAGAGTCAAAATACACTGGAGTAAGGTTTGTGTGGTCTGAGTATATATATCCTTGAGATGTGTAAGCCACTCCCCCTAGCAGTTAAGAGGACAATTGACCTATTGAAGCTAAAGCACACCTCTCAAAGCAGTTCCTGATTAAAGGCACAGGAGCATCAAACACAACAGAGCATCAAACACTTCCTGATTAGAGAATGTCAGAACAGTAGAATCAAGAGAATCAGCATCAGTCACTAACCCTTTTTTAAGCAGGCTTGGTACAGTTTAAGATCAATTTTAAGAAAGCAGAGAACAATATACTTAGTCTATCCTAGCAGAATCAAGTAGTTCAGTATCCCTCCAGAGTCAAAATACAACCATACTTTACATGAGTTTCTTCAAGTAAGGGCCTCTGGACTCATAATAAGTTCCTTGTGATTTCATGAAAACATGATACGTTCATCACTTTTAGATGCATTTGCAGCTTTTCTGCTGCCAAAAGACGTTTCAGCCATAAAATACCCCAAAAGTGTCTTTTCTGACAGGAAACCATACTTTACATGAGTTTCTTCAAGTAAGGGCCTCTGGACTAATATCAACTAGTTTCCTTGTGTTTTCATGAAAACATGATACTTTCATCACTTTTAGATGCATTTACAGCTTTTTTGCTCACAAAAGTTGTTTCAGCCTGAAAATACCCCAAAAGTGTGTTTTCTGCAACGAAACCATACTTTACATGAGTTTCTTCAAGTAAGGGCCTCTGGACTAATATCAACTAGTTTCCTTGTGTTTTCATGAAAACATGATACTTTCATATCTTTTAGATGCATTTACAGCTTTTTTGCTCACAAAAGTTGTTTCAGCCTGAAAATACCCCAAAAGTGTATTTTCTGACAACGAAAATACTTTACTTTACATGAGTTTCTTCAAGTAGGGGCCTCTGGACTCATAATAACAAGTTTCCTTATGTTTTCATGAAAACATGATACTTTCATCACTTTTAGATGCATTTACAGCTTTTCTGCTGCCAAAAGACGTTTCAGCCTTAAAATACCCCAAAAGTGTCTTTTCTGACAGGAAACCATACTTTACATGAGTTTCTTCAAGTAAGGGCCTCTGGACTAATAATAACAAGTTTCCTTGTGTTTTCATGAAAACATGATACTTTCATCACTTTTTTTTACAGCTTTTTTGCTCACAAAAGTTGTTTCAGCCTGAAAATACCCCAAAAGTGTATTTTCTGCGACGAAACCATTACATTACATTACATTACAGTCATTTAGCAGACGCTTTTATCCAAAGCGACTTACAGGAAGTGTATTCAACATAGGTATTCAAGAGAACTACTAGTCACCAGAAGTCATAAGTGCATCTCCTTTCTTAAACAAGCATCTTAAAGCATAAGCCAGAGCAAAAGTATAGTGCAGAGGCGAGTTACTACGAAAACAATAATTGCAACAGACTAATCCGAATATAGTAAGTGCTACAAACTACTACGAATAGGATAAGTGCAGTAAACAAATACAAATTCAATAAGTGCAGCGAACTGATACAAATACAGTAAGTGCAACAACTAATACGAGTGCAATAAGTGCTACGAGGAAGGCTCAGGGTAGTACTTCTTGAAGAGGTGAGTTTTCAGCCTGCGCCTAAAGATGGGCAGCGACTCTGCTGTCCTGACGTCGGTGGGGAGTTCATTCCACCACTGAGGGGCCAGGACAGAAAAAAGCTGTGACCGGGTGGATCGGCCGGAGGGACCTCTGAGCGACGGGGAAACCAATCGCCCCGAGGCAGCAGAGCGAAGTGGTCGGGCAGGGGTGTAGGGCTTGACCAAGGCCTGGAGATAGGAAGGAGCTGTTCCTTTCACTGCCCTGTAGGCTAGCACCAGAGTCTTAAACTGGATGCGAGCTCTTACAGGGAGCCAGTGTAGAACGGAGAAGGGAAGTTGTGTGAGAGAACTTGGGGCGATTGAACACCAGACGTGCTGCAGCTTTCTGGACAAGCTCCAGGGGTCTGATGGCCGACGCCGGGGCTCCGGCAAGTAGTGAGTTGCAGTAGTCCAGGCGGGAGATGACCAGAGCCTGGATGAGCACCTGCGCCGTCTCCTCAGTGAGGAAGGGGCGAATCCTCCTGATGTTGTAGAGGAGGAATCTGCAGGAGCGTGTGACCGATGCAATGTTTGCTGAGAACGACAGTTGGTCGTCCAGGGTCACACCCAGATTCCTCACAGTCCGAGTTGGCGTCACCACGGCATCATCAATGGTGATGGACAGGTCTCGGTGCGGGCAACCCTTCCCCGGGAGGAAGAGTAGCTCGGTTTTGTCCAGGTTGAGCTTCAGGTGGTGTGTCGCCATCCACTTCGAGATGTCAGCCAAGCACGCAGCAATGCGTGGCTCCACTTGGGTGTCACCGGGAGGAAATGACAAGACCAGCTGGGTGTCATGTCATCGGCATAACAATGGTAAGAGAAGTCATGCGAGCGAATAACAGAACCCAGAGATGTTGTGTAGAGCGAGAAGAGAAGGGGGCCCAGAACTGAGCCTTGTGGAACCCCCGTAGACAGCGTGCGTGGTTCTGACACGGCCCCCTCCATGTCACCTGGTAGGATCGGCCTGTCAGGTAGGATGCAAGCAGGGAGAGTGCAGAGCCTGAGACGCCCATCCCCTCGAGGGTGGAGAGGAGGATCTGGTGGTTCACCGTGTCAAACGCCGCTGACAGGTCCAGGAGAATCAGGACAGAGGAGAGGGAGTTCGCTCTCGCAGCGTGAAGCGACTCTGTCACCGCAAGGAGGGCCGTCTCTGACGAGTGACCCACCTTGAACCCGGACTGGTGGGGGTCCAAGAGGTTGTTCTGGTGGAGGTAGGAAGACAGTTGTTTAGAGACAGCGCGTTCAAGTGTTTTGGATAGAAAGGGTAGAAGAGAAACCGGTCTCTTGACATCAGAGGGGTCAAGTGATGGTTTTTTCAGAAGGGGGTGACTCTGGCAGTCTTGAAAGCCGAGGGAAAGCATCCCGAGACGAGAGATGTGTTGATGAGGTGGGTGAGGAAAGGAAGGAGTTCAGTGGCAATAGACTGAAGAAGAGGGGAGGGGATCGGGTCAAGGGAGCACGTGGTGGGGCGGTTAGATGTAACAAGGTCGAGGACCTCGTTAGGGGAGAGGGGAGCAAAATGGGGTAGGATTGGGTGTGGAGAGGGAAGGGGGAGCTGAGGGGGAAGAGCTGTAGAGGGTAGAGAGGGAGAGGGTGGACAGGGAGGGGGGCTGAGAGAAGGAGGATCTGATATCGTTTACCTTCTTGTCAAAGAAGTTGGCGAAATCATCAGGGAGAAGGGAGGAAGTAGGAGGAGGGGGTGGGGGTTGGAGGAGTGAAGAGAAAGTTTCAAAGAGTTTTTTAGGATTGGAAGCAGAGGTTAGGATTTTCGAGCGGAAAAAAGCCGCTTTAGCAGTAGCTAGAGAGGAGGAAAAAGTGGAAAGGAGAGATTGGAAGTTAAGAAGGTCCTCCGGGAGTTTGCCTGTTCTCCATTTACGCTCAGCCGCTCTTAGGCTCCGTCTATCAGTACGCACTGAGTCCGACAGCCACGGGGCAGGAGGAGTTGGCCGTGCAGGCCTGGAGGTGAAGGGACAGAGGTTGTCCAAAGAGGAGGAAAGGGTGGAGAGGAGAAGATCAGTAGCAGTATCGGGGGATAGGAGAGAGAAGGATTCAGGGTCAGGGAGGGCAGAGGTAACGGAAGAGGAAAGATCAGCGGGGGAGAGGGAGCGGAGGTGACTACGGGTAGAAACCATGTGGGTAGGTGGAGGAAGTAAGGGGGAGAGGAGAGGGAGAGGGAGTAGGACATGAAGTAGTGGTCCGAGTGCTGGAGGGGAGTGACAGAGAGGTTAGCAGTAGAACAGTGTCTAGTGAAGATAAGATCCAGCTGGTTGCCGGCCTTGTGGGAGGAGGAGAGGGAGAGCGATAGAGGTCAAAGGAGGAGAGGAAGGAAAGCAGAGGTTCTAACTTATCAGTCTGGATGTTGAAGTCGCCGAGCATGATGAGCGCGGAGCCATCGTCATGGAAGTGCGAGACTAGTGTGTCAAGCTCCTCCAGGAACTCACCAAGAGGGCCTGGTGGGCGGTACACAACAGCAATGGTGAGCTTGACTGGATAAGTGACAGTAACAGCATGAAATTCAAAAGAGGAAGGGGAGAACTGTGGAACAGAGACAAGAGAGTATTTCCATTTTGGGGAAATTAGCAGGCCAGTGCCACCACCTCACCTCGCAGCTCTGGGAGTGTGAGAGAAGGAGTACACATCTGAGAGAGCTGCGGGTGTGGTGGTGTTTTCTGGTGTGATCCAGGTCTCAGTTAGAGCAAGAAAGTTGAGGGAGAGCAAGGATGCGTAGCCTGAGATGAACTCAGCTTTCGGCACTGCCGACTGGCAGTTCCAAAGCCCCCACCACTTGCTCACCATGGGCTGAGAGAGTGGGATAGATGAGGTTAGTGGGGTCACGGCACCTGGGAGTGACCCATTGTCTACGTGACCACCGGACAGAGGAACAGACAGAAATAGGATGCAGACACATGGTAGTCAATATAAACAAATTACTGACCCGTACAAGTACACGCTTTGCGAGAAGTCTTTGCTTGACGAAGTCTGGCTTGAATAAGTCGCCCTGTTGCCTTTGTTCGCCCTAGCCTTCGTTTACTTGACGCTTCCAGCCAGCAGCAGTGGTTAAGGACCTACCTACTGATTGCTCATTGTCTGCCAGGAGTGTAAGCCACTCCCCCTAGCAGTTAAGAGGACAATTGACCTATTGAAGCTAAAGCACACCTCTCAAAGCAGTTCCTGATTAAAGGCACAGGAGCATCAAACACAACAGAGCATCAAACACTTCCTGATTAGAGAATGTCAGAACAGTAGAATCAAGAGAATCAGCATCAGTCACTAACCTAAGCAGGCTTGGTACAGTTTAAGATCAATTTTAAGAAAGCAGAGAACAATTAAGATCCTAGCAGAATTTTCAGTATCCCTCCAGAGTCAAAATACAGAGAACAATATACTTAGTCTGTTTCATCCTAGTTAAGAGGACAGAATCAAGTAGTTCAGTATCCCTCCAGAGTCAAAATACAACCATACTTTACATGAGTTTCTTCAAGTAAGGGCCTCTGGACTACATTTCTTCAAGTAAGGGCCTCTGGACTCAATAACAAGTTTCCTTGTGATTTCATGAAAACATGATACTTTCATCACTTTTAGATGCATTTACAGCTTTTCTGCTGCCAAAAGACGTTTCAGCCATAAAATACCCCAAAAGTGTCTTTTCTGACAGGAAACCATACTTTACATGAGTTTCTTCAAGTAAGGGCCTCTGGACTAATATCAACTAGTTTCCTTGTGTTTTCATGAAAACATGATACTTTCATCACTTTTTTTTACAGCTTTTTTGCTCACAAAAGTTGTTTCAGCCTGAAAATACCCCAAAAGTGTATTTTCTGCAAAACCATTACCATTACATTACATTACATTACAGTCATTTAGCAGACGCTTTTATCAAAGCGACTTACAGGAAGTGTATTCAACATAGGTATTCAAGAGAACTACTAGTCACCAGAAGTCATAAGTGCATCTCCTTTCTTAAACAAGCATCTTAAAGCATAAGCCAGAGCAAAAGTATAGTGCAGAGGCGAGTTACTACGAAAACAATAATTGCAACAGACTAATCCGAATATAGTAAGTGCTACAAACTACTACGAATAGGATAAGTGCAGTAAACAAATACAAATTCAATAAGTGCAGCGAACTGATACAAATACAGTAAGTGCAACAACTAATACGAGTGCAATAAGTGCTACGAGGAAGGCTCAGGGTAGTACTTCTTGAAGAGGTGAGTTTTCAGCCTGCGCCTAAAGATGGGCAGCGACTCTGCTGTCCTGACGTCGGTGGGGAGTTCATTCCACCACTGAGGGGCCAGGACAGAAAAAAGCTGTGACCGGGTGGATCGGCCGGAGGGACCTCTGAGCGACGGGGAAACCAATCGCCCCGAGGCAGCAGAGCGAAGTGGTCGGGCAGGGGTGTAGGGCTTGACCAAGGCCTGGAGATAGGAAGGAGCTGTTCCTTTCACTGCCCTGTAGGCTAGCACCAGAGTCTTAAACTGGATGCGAGCTCTTACAGGGAGCCAGTGTAGAGAACGGAGAAGGGAAGTTGTGTGAGAGAACTTGGGGCGATTGAACACCAGACGTGCTGCAGCTTTCTGGACAAGCTCCAGGGGTCTGATGGCCGACGCCGGGGCTCCGGCAAGTAGTGAGTTGCAGTAGTCCAGGCGGGAGATGACCAGAGCCTGGATGAGCACCTGCGCCGTCTCCTCAGTGAGGAAGGGGCGAATCCTCCTGATGTTGTAGAGGAGGAATCTGCAGGAGCGTGTGACCGATGCAATGTTTGCTGAGAACGACAGTTGGTCGTCCAGGGTCACACCCAGATTCCTCACAGTCCGAGTTGGCGTCACCACGGCATCATCAATGGTGATGGACAGGTCTCGGTGCGGGCAACCCTCCCCGGGAGGAAGAGTAGCTCGGTTTTGTCCAGGTTGAGCTTCAGGTGGTGTGTCGCCATCCACTTCGAGATGTCAGCCAAGCACGCAGCAATGCGTGGCTCCACTTGGGTGTCACCGGGAGGAAATGACAAGACCAGCTGGGTGTCATCGGCATAACAATGGTAAGAGAAGTCATGCGAGCGAATAACAGAACCCAGAGATGTTGTGTAGAGCGAGAAGAGAAGGGGGCCCAGAACTGAGCCTTGTGGAACCCCCGTAGACAGCGTGCGTGGTTCTGACACGGCCCCCTCCATGTCACCTGGTAGGATCGGCCTGTCAGGTAGGATGCAAGCAGGGAGAGTGCAGAGCCTGAGACGCCCATCCCCTCGAGGGTGGAGAGGAGGATCTGGTGGTTCACCGTGTCAAACGCCGCTGACAGGTCCAGGAGAATCAGGACAGAGGAGAGGGAGTTCGCTCTCGCAGCGTGAAGCGACTCTGTCACCGCAAGGAGGGCCGTCTCTGACGAGTGACCCACCTTGAACCCGGACTGGTGGGGGTCCAAGAGGTTGTTCTGGTGGAGGTAGGAAGACAGTTGTTTAGAGACAGCGCGTTCAAGTGTTTTGGATAGAAAGGGTAGAAGAGAAACCGGTCTGAAGTTCTTGACATCAGAGGGGTCAAGTGATGGTTTTTTCAGAAGGGGGTGACTCTGGCAGTCTTGAAAGCCGAGGGAAAGCATCCCGAGACGAGAGATGTGTTGATGAGGTGGGTGAGGAAAGGAAGGAGTTCAGTGGCAATAGACTGAAGAAGAGGGGAGGGGATCGGGTCAAGGGAGCACGTGGTGGGGCGGTTAGATGTAACAAGGTCGAGGACCTCGTTAGGGGAGAGGGGAGCAAAATGGGGTAGGATTGGGTGTGGAGAGGGAAGGGGGAGCTGAGGGGGAAGAGCTGTAGAGGGTAGAGAGGGAGAGGGTGGACAGGGAGGGGGGGCTGAGAGAAGGAGGATCTGATATCGTTTACCTTCTTGTCAAAGAAGTTGGCGAAATCATCAGGGAGAAGGGAGGAAGTAGGAGGAGGGGGTGGGGGTTGGAGGAGTGAAGAGAAAGTTTCAAAGAGTTTTTTAGGATTGGAAGCAGAGGTTAGGATTTTCGAGCGGAAAAAAGCCGCTTTAGCAGTAGCTAGAGAGGAGGAAAAAGTGGAAAGGAGAGATTGGAAGTTAAGAAGGTCCTCCGGGAGTTTGCCTGTTCTCCATTTACGCTCAGCCGCTCTTAGGCTCCGTCTATCAGTACGCACTGAGTCCGACAGCCACGGGGCAGGAGGAGTTGGCCGTGCAGGCCTGGAGGTGAAGGGACAGAGGTTGTCCAAAGAGGAGGAAAGGGTGGAGAGGAGAAGATCAGTAGCAGTATCGGGGGATAGGAGAGAGAAGGATTCAGGGTCAGGGAGGGCAGAGGTAACGGAAGAGGAAAGATCAGCGGGGGAGAGGGAGCGGAGGTGACTACGGGTAGAAACCATGTGGGTAGGTGGAGGAAGTAAGGGGGAGAGGAGAGGGAGAGGGAGTAGGACATGAAGTAGTGGTCCGAGTGCTGGAGGGGAGTGACAGAGAGGTTAGCAGTAGAACAGTGTCTAGTGAAGATAAGATCCAGCTGGTTGCCGGCCTTGTGGGTAGGAGGAGAGGGAGAGCGATAGAGGTCAAAGGAGGAGAGGAAGGAAAGCAGAGGTTCTAACTTATCAGTCTGGATGTTGAAGTCGCCGAGCATGATGAGCGCGGAGCCATCGTCATGGAAGTGCGAGACTAGTGTGTCAAGCTCCTCCAGGAACTCACCAAGAGGGCCTGGTGGGCGGTACACAACAGCAATGGTGAGCTTGACTGGATAAGTGACAGTAACAGCATGAAATTCAAAAGAGGAAGGGGAGAACTGTGGAACAGAGACAAGAGAGTATTTCCATTTTGGGGAAATTAGCAGGCCAGTGCCACCACCTCACCTCGCAGCTCTGGGAGTGTGAGAGAAGGAGTACACATCTGAGCTGCGGGTGTGGTGGTGTTTTCTGGTGTGATCCAGGTCTCAGTTAGAGCAAGAAAGTTGAGGGAGAGCAAGGATGCGTAGCCTGAGATGAACTCAGCTTTCGGCACTGCCGACTGGCAGTTCCAAAGCCCCCCCGACACCACTTGCTCACCATGGGCTGAGAGAGTGGGATAGATGAGGTTAGTGGGGTCACGGCACCTGGGAGTGACCCATTGTCTACGTGACCACCGGACAGAGGAACAGACAGAAATAGGATGCAGACACATGGTAGTCAATATAAACAAATTACTGACCCGTACAAGTACACGCTCGAGAAGTCTTTGCTTGACGAAGTCTGGCTTGAATAAGTCGCCCTGTTGCCTTTGTTCGCCCTAGCCTTCGTTTGCCTGACGCTTCCAGCCAGCAGCAGTGGTTAAGGACCTACCTACTGATTGCTCATTGTCTGCCAGGAGTGTAAGCCACTCCCCCTAGCAGTTAAGAGGACAATTGACCTATTGAAGCTAAAGCACACCTCTCAAAGCAGTTCCTGATTAAAGGCACAGGAGCATCAAACACAACAGAGCATCAAACACTTCCTGATTAGAGAATGTCAGAACAGTAGAATCAAGAGAATCAGCATCAGTCACTAACCCTTTTTTAAGCAGGCTTGGTACAGTTTAAGATCAATTTTAAGAAAGCAGAGAACAATATACTTAGTCTATCCTAGCAGAATCAAGTAGTTCAGTATCCCTCCAGAGTCAAAATACACTGGAGTAAGGTTTGTGTGGTCTGAGTATATATATCCTTGAGATGTGTAAGCCACTCCCCCTAGCAGTTAAGAGGACAATTGACCTATTGAAGCTAAAGCACACCTCTCAAAGCAGTTCCTGATTAAAGGCACAGGAGCATCAAACACAACAGAGCATCAAACACTTCCTGATTAGAGAATGTCAGAACAGTAGAATCAAGAGAATCAGCATCAGTCACTAACCCTTTTTTAAGCAGGCTTGGTACAGTTTAAGATCAATTTTAAGAAAGCAGAGAACAATATACTTAGTCTATCCTAGCAGAATCAAGTAGTTCAGTATCCCTCCAGAGTCAAAATACACTGGAGTAAGGTTTGTGTGGTCTGAGTATATATATCCTTGAGATGTGTAAGCCACTCCCCCTAGCAGTTAAGAGGACAATTGACCTATTGAAGCTAAAGCACACCTCTCAAAGCAGTTCCTGATTAAAGGCACAGGAGCATCAAACACAACAGAGCATCAAACACTTCCTGATTAGAGAATGTCAGAACAGTAGAATCAAGAGAATCAGCATCAGTCACTAACCCTTTTTTAAGCAGGCTTGGTACAGTTTAAGATCAATTTTAAGAAAGCAGAGAACAATATACTTAGTCTATCCTAGCAGAATCAAGTAGTTCAGTATCCCTCCAGAGTCAAAATACACTGGAGTAAGGTTTGTGTGGTCTGAGTATATATATCCTTGAGATGTGTAAGCCACTCCCCCTAGCAGTTAGCAGTTAAGAGGAATTGACCTATTGAAGCTAAAGCACACCTCTCAAAGCAGTTCCTGATTAAAGGCACAGGAGCATCAAACACAACAGAGCATCAAACACTTCCTGATTAGAGAATGTCAGAACAGTAGAATCAAGAGAATCAGCATCAGTCACTAACCCTTTTTTAAGCAGGCTTGGTACAGTTTAAGATCAATTTTAAGAAAGCAGAGAACAATATACTTAGTCTATCCTAGCAGAATCAAGTAGTTCAGTATCCCTCCAGAGTCAAAATACACTGGAGTAAGGTTTGTGTGGTCTGAGTATATATATCCTTGAGATGTGTAAGCCACTCCCCCTAGCAGTTAAGAGGACAATTGACCTATTGAAGCTAAAGCACACCTCTCAAAGCAGTTCCTGATTAAAGGCACAGGAGCATCAAACACAACAGAGCATCAAACACTTCCTGATTAGAGAATGTCAGAACAGTAGAATCAAGAGAATCAGCATCAGTCACTAACCCTTTTTTAAGAGGCTTGGTACAGTTTAAGATCAATTTTAAGAAAGCAGAGAACAATATACTTAGTCTATCCTAGCAGAATCAAGTAGTTCAGTATCCCTCCAGAGTCAAAATACAACCATACTTTACATGAGTTTCTTCAAGTAAGGGCCTCTGGACTCATAATAAGTTTCCTTGTGATTTCATGAAAACATGATACGTTCATCACTTTTAGATGCATTTGCAGCTTTTCTGCTGCCAAAAGACGTTTCAGCCATAAAATACCCCAAAAGTGTCTTTTCTGACAGGAAACCATACTTTACATGAGTTTCTTCAAGTAAGGGCCTCTGGACTAATATCAACTAGTTTCCTTGTGTTTTCATGAAAACATGATACTTTCATCACTTTTAGATGCATTTACAGCTTTTTTGCTCACAAAAGTTGTTTCAGCCTGAAAATACCCCAAAAGTGTGTTTTCTGCAACGAAAACCATACTTTACATGAGTTTCTTCAAGTAAGGGCCTCTGGACTAATCAACTAGTTTCCTTGTGTTTTCATGAAAACATGATACTTTCATATCTTTTAGATGCATTTACAGCTTTTTTGCTCACAAAAGTTGTTTCAGCCTGAAAATACCCCAAAAGTGTATTTTCTGCGACGAAAACTTTACATGAGTTTCTTCAAGTAGGGGCCTCTGGACTCATAATAACAAGTTTCCTTATGTTTTCATGAAAACATGATACTTTCATCACTTTTAGATGCATTTACAGCTTTTCTGCTGCCAAAAGACGTTTCAGCCTTAAAATACCCCAAAAGTGTCTTTTCTGACAGGAAACCATACTTTACATGAGTTTCTTCAAGTAAGGGCCTCTGGACTAATAATAACAAGTTTCCTTGTGTTTTCATGAAAACATGATACTTTCATCACTTTTAGATGCATTTACAGCTTTTCTGCTGCCAAAAGACGTTTCAGCCTTAAAATACCCCAAAAGTGTCTTTTCTGACAGGAAACCATACTTTACATGAGTTTCTTCAAGTAAGGGCCTCTGGACTAATAATAACAAGTTTCCTTGTGTTTTCATGAAAACATGATACTTTCATCACTTTTTTTTTTACAGCTTTTTTGCTCACAAAAGTTGTTTCAGCCTGAAAATACCCCAAAAGTGTATTTTCTGCGATTACATTACATTACATTACAGTCATTTAGCAGACGCTTTTATCCAAAGCGACTTACAGGAAGTGTATTCAACATAGGTATTCAAGAGAACTACTAGTCACCAGAAGTCATAAGTGCATCTCCTTTCTTAAACAAGCATCTTAAAGCATAAGCCAGAGCAAAAGTATAGTGCAGAGGCGAGTTACTACGAAAACAATAATTGCAACAGACTAATCCGAATATAGTAAGTGCTACAAACTACTACGAATAGGATAAGTGCAGTAAACAAATACAAATTCAATAAGTGCAGCGAACTGATACAAATACAGTAAGTGCAACAACTAATACGAGTGCAATAAGTGCTACGAGGAAGGCTCAGGGTAGTTTTCTTGAAGAGGTGAGTTTTCAGCCTGCGCCTAAAGATGGGCAGCGACTCTGCTGTCCTGACGTCGGTGGGGAGTTCATTCCACCACTGAGGGGCCAGGACAGAAAAAAGCTGTGACCGGGTGGATCGGCCGGAGGGACCTCTGAGCGACGGGGAAACCAATCGCCCGAGGCAGCAGAGCGAAGTGGTCGGGCAGGGGTGTAGGGCTTGACCAAGGCCTGGAGATAGGAAGGAGCTGTTCCTTTCACTGCCCTGTAGGCTAGCACCAGAGTCTTAAACTGGATGCGAGCTCTTACAGGGAGCCAGTGTAGAGAACGGAGAAGGGAAGTTGTGTGAGAGAACTTGGGGCGATTGAACACCAGACGTGCTGCAGCTTTCTGGACAAGCTCCAGGGGTCTGATGGCCGACGCCGGGGCTCCGGCAAGTAGTGAGTTGCAGTAGTCCAGGCGGGAGATGACCAGAGCCTGGATGAGCACCTGCGCCGTCTCCTCAGTGAGGAAGGGGCGAATCCTCCTGATGTTGTAGAGGAGGAATCTGCAGGAGCGTGTGACCGATGCAATGTTTGCTGAGAACGACAGTTGGTCGTCCAGGGTCACACCCAGATTCCTCACAGTCCGAGTTGGCGTCACCACGGCATCATCAATGGTGATGGACAGGTCTCGGTGCGGGCAACCCTTCCCCGGGAGGAAGAGTAGCTCGGTTTTGTCCAGGTTGAGCTTCAGGTGGTGTGTCGCCATCCACTTCGAGATGTCAGCCAAGCACGCAGCAATGCGTGGCTCCACTTGGGTGTCACCGGGAGGAAATGACAAGACCAGCTGGGTGTCATCGGCATAACAATGGTAAGAGAAGTCATGCGAGCGAATAACAGAACCCAGAGATGTTGTGTAGAGCGAGAAGAGAAGGGGGCCCAGAACTGAGCCTTGTGGAACCCCCGTAGACAGCGTGCGTGGTTCTGACACGGCCCCCTCCATGTCACCTGGTAGGATCGGCCTGTCAGGTAGGATGCAAGCAGGGAGAGTGCAGAGCCTGAGACGCCCATCCCCTCGAGGGTGGAGAGGAGGATCTGGTGGTTCACCGTGTCAAACGCCGCTGACAGGTCCAGGAGAATCAGGACAGAGGAGAGGGAGTTCGCTCTCGCAGCGTGAAGCGACTCTGTCACCGCAAGGAGGGCCGTCTCTGACGAGTGACCCACCTTGAACCCGGACTGGTGGGGGTCCAAGAGGTTGTTCTGGTGGAGGTAGGAAGACAGTTGTTTAGAGACAGCGCGTTCAAGTGTTTTGGATAGAAAGGGTAGAAGAGAAACCGGTCTGAAGTTCTTGACATCAGAGGGGTCAAGTGATGGTTTTTTCAGAAGGGGGTGACTCTGGCAGTCTTGAAAGCCGAGGGAAAGCATCCCGAGACGAGAGATGTGTTGATGAGGTGGGTGAGGAAAGGAAGGAGTTCAGTGGCAATAGACTGAAGAAGAGGGGAGGGGATCGGGTCAAGGGAGCACGTGGTGGGGCGGTTAGATGTAACAAGGTCGAGGACCTCGTTAGGGGAGAGGGGAGCAAAATGGGGTAGGATTGGGTGTGGAGAGGGAAGGGGGAGCTGAGGGGGAAGAGCTGTAGAGGGTAGAGAGGGAGAGGGTGGACAGGGAGGGGGGCTGAGAGAAGGAGGATCTGATATCGTTTACCTTCTTGTCAAAGAAGTTGGCGAAATCATCAGGGAGAAGGGAGGAAGTAGGAGGAGGGGGTGGGGGTTGGAGGAGTGAAGAGAAAGTTTCAAAGAGTTTTTTAGGATTGGAAGCAGAGGTTAGGATTTTCGAGCGGAAAAAAGCCGCTTTAGCAGTAGCTAGAGAGGAGGAAAAAGTGGAAAGGAGAGATTGGAAGTTAAGAAGGTCCTCCGGGAGTTTGCCTGTTCTCCATTTACGCTCAGCCGCTCTTAGGCTCCGTCTATCAGTACGCACTGAGTCCGACAGCCACGGGGCAGGAGGAGTTGGCCGTGCAGGCCTGGAGGTGAAGGGACAGAGGTTGTCCAAAGAGGAGGAAAGGGTGGAGAGGAGAAGATCAGTAGCAGTATCGGGGGATAGGAGAGAGAAGGATTCAGGGTCAGGGAGGGCAGAGGTAACGGAAGAGGAAAGATCAGCGGGGGAGAGGGAGCGGAGGTGACTACGGGTAGAAACCATGTGGGTAGGTGGAGGAAGTAAGGGGGAGAGGAGAGGGAGAGGGAGTAGGACATGAAGTAGTGGTCCGAGTGCTGGAGGGGAGTGACAGAGAGGTTAGCAGTAGAACAGTGTCTAGTGAAGATAAGATCCAGCTGGTTGCCGGCCTTGTGGGTAGGAGGAGAGGGAGAGCGATAGAGGTCAAAGGAGGAGAGGAAGGAAAGCAGAGGTTCTAACTTATCAGTCTGGATGTTGAAGTCGCCGAGCATGATGAGCGCGGAGCCATCGTCATGGAAGTGCGAGACTAGTGTGTCAAGCTCCTCCAGGAACTCACCAAGAGGGCCTGGTGGGCGGTACACAACAGCAATGGTGAGCTTGACTGGATAAGTGACAGTAACAGCATGAAATTCAAAAGAGGAAGGGGAGAACTGTGGAACAGAGACAAGAGAGTATTTCCATTTTGGGGAAATTAGCAGGCCAGTGCCACCACCTCACCTCGCAGCTCTGGGAGTGTGAGAGAAGGAGTACACATCTGAGAGAGCTGCGGGTGTGGTGGTGTTTTCTGGTGTGATCCAGGTCTCAGTTAGAGCAAGAAAGTTGAGGGAGAGCAAGGATGCGTAGCCTGAGATGAACTCAGCTTTCGGCACTGCCGACTGGCAGTTCCAAAGCCCCCCGACACCACTTGCTCACCATGGGCTGAGAGAGTGGGATAGATGAGGTTAGTGGGGTCACGGCACCTGGGAGTGACCCATTGTCTACGTGACCACCGGACAGAGGAACAGACAGAAATAGGATGCAGACACATGGTAGTCAATATAAACAAATTACTGACCCGTACAAGTACACGCTCGAGAAGTCTTTGCTTGACGAAGTCTGGCTTGAATAAGTCGCCCTGTTGCCTTTGTTCGCCCTAGCCTTCGTTTGCCTGACGCTTCCAGCCAGCAGCAGTGGTTAAGGACCTACCTACTGATTGCTCATTGTCTGCCAGGAGTGTAAGCCACTCCCCCTAGCAGTTAAGAGGACAATTGACCTATTGAAGCTAAAGCACACCTCTCAAAGCAGTTCCTGATTAAAGGCACAGGAGCATCAAACACAACAGAGCATCAAACACTTCCTGATTAGAGAATGTCAGAACAGTAGAATCAAGAGAATCAGCATCAGTCACTAACCCTTTTTTAAGCAGGCTTGGTACAGTTTAAGATCAATTTTAAGAAAGCAGAGAACAATATACTTAGTCTATCCTAGCAGAATCAAGTAGTTCAGTATCCCTCCAGAGTCAAAATACACTGGAGTAAGGTTTGTGTGGTCTGAGTATATATATCCTTGAGATGTGTAAGCCACTCCCCCTAGCAGTTAAGAGGACAATTGACCTATTGAAGCTAAAGCACACCTCTCAAAGCAGTTCCTGATTAAAGGCACAGGAGCATCAAACACAACAGAGCATCAAACACTTCCTGATTAGAGAATGTCAGAACAGTAGAATCAAGAGAATCAGCATCAGTCACTAACCCTTTTTTAAGCAGGCTTGGTACAGTTTAAGATCAATTTTAAGAAAGCAGAGAACAATATACTTAGTCTATCCTAGCAGAATCAAGTAGTTCAGTATCCCTCCAGAGTCAAAATACACTGGAGTAAGGTTTGTGTGGTCTGAGTATATATATCCTTGAGATGTGTAAGCCACTCCCCCTAGCAGTTAAGAGGACAATTGACCTATTGAAGCTAAAGCACACCTCTCAAAGCAGTTCCTGATTAAAGGCACAGGAGCATCAAACACAACAGAGCATCAAACACTTCCTGATTAGAGAATGTCAGAACAGTAGAATCAAGAGAATCAGCATCAGTCACTAACCCTTTTTTAAGCAGGCTTGGTACAGTTTAAGATCAATTTTAAGAAAGCAGAGAACAATATACTTAGTCTATCCTAGCAGAATCAAGTAGTTCAGTATCCCTCCAGAGTCAAAATACACTGGAGTAAGGTTTGTGTGGTCTGAGTATATATATCCTTGAGATGTGTAAGCCACTCCCCCTAGCAGTTAAGAGGACAATTGACCTATTGAAGCTAAAGCACACCTCTCAAAGCAGTTCCTGATTAAAGGCACAGGAGCATCAAACACAACAGAGCATCAAACACTTCCTGATTAGAGAATGTCAGAACAGTAGAATCAAGAGAATCAGCATCAGTCACTAACCCTTTTTTAAGCAGGCTTGGTACAGTTTAAGATCAATTTTAAGAAAGCAGAGAACAATATACTTAGTCTATCCTAGCAGAATCAAGTAGTTCAGTATCCCTCCAGAGTCAAAATACAACCATACTTTACATGAGTTTCTTCAAGTAAGGGCCTCTGGACTCAATAAGTTTCCTTGTGATTTCATGAAAACATGATACGTTCATCACTTTTAGATGCATTTGCAGCTTTTCTGCTGCCAAAAGACGTTTCAGCCATAAAATACCCCAAAAGTGTCTTTTCTGACAGGAAACCATACTTTACATGAGTTTCTTCAAGTAAGGGCCTCTGGACTCATAATAACATGTTTCCTTGTGATTTCATGAAAACATGATACTTTCATCACTTTTAGATGCATTTACAGCTTTTCTGCTGTCAAAAGACGTTTCAGCCTTAAAATACCCCAAAAGTGTCTTTTCTGACATGAAATCATACTTTACATGAGTTTCTTCAAGTAAGGGCCTCTGGACTCATAATAACAAGTTTCCTTGTGTTTTCATGAAAACATGATACTTTCATCACTTTTAGATGCATTTACAGCTTTTCTGCTGCCAAAAGACGTTTCAGCCTTAAAATACCCCAAAAGTGTCTTTTCTGACAGGAAACCATACTTTACATGAGTTTCTTCAAGTAAGGGCCTCTGGACTAATAATAACAAGTTTCCTTGTGTTTTCATGAAAACATGATACTTTCATCACTTTTTTTTTTACAGCTTTTTTGCTCACAAAAGTTGTTTCAGCCTGAAAATACCCCAAAAGTGTATTTTCTGCGACGAAACCATTACATTACATTACATTACAGTCATTTAGCAGACGCTTTTATCCAAAGCGACTTACAGGAAGTGTATTCAACATAGGTATTCAAGAGAACTACTAGTCACCAGAAGTCATAAGTGCATCTCCTTTCTTAAACAAGCATCTTAAAGCATAAGCCAGAGCAAAAGTATAGTGCAGAGGCGAGTTACTACGAAAACAATAATTGCAACAGACTAATCCGAATATAGTAAGTGCTACAAACTACTACGAATAGGATAAGTGCAGTAAACAAATACAAATTCAATAAGTGCAGCGAACTGATACAAATACAGTAAGTGCAACAACTAATACGAGTGCAATAAGTGCTACGAGGAAGGCTCAGGGTAGTACTTCTTGAAGAGGTGAGTTTTCAGCCTGCGCCTAAAGATGGGCAGCGACTCTGCTGTCCTGACGTCGGTGGGGAGTTCATTCCACCACTGAGGGGCCAGGACAGAAAAAAGCTGTGACCGGGTGGATCGGCCGGAGGGACCTCTGAGCGACGGGGAAACCAATCGCCCGAGGCAGCAGAGCGAAGTGGTCGGGCAGGGGTGTAGGGCTTGACCAAGGCCTGGAGATAGGAAGGAGCTGTTCCTTTCACTGCCCTGTAGGCTAGCACCAGAGTCTTAAACTGGATGCGAGCTCTTACAGGGAGCCAGTGTAGAGAACGGAGAAGGGAAGTTGTGTGAGAGAACTTGGGGCGATTGAACACCAGACGTGCTGCAGCTTTCTGGACAAGCTCCAGGGGTCTGATGGCCGACGCCGGGGCTCCGGCAAGTAGTGAGTTGCAGTAGTCCAGGCGGGAGATGACCAGAGCCTGGATGAGCACCTGCGCCGTCTCCTCAGTGAGGGGGGGCGAATCCTCCTGATGTTGTAGAGGAGGAATCTGCAGGAGCGTGTGACCGATGCAATGTTTGCTGAGAACGACAGTTGGTCGTCCAGGGTCACACCCAGATTCCTCACAGTCCGAGTTGGCGTCACCACGGCATCATCAATGGTGATGGACAGGTCTCGGTGCGGGCAACCCTTCCCCGGGAGGAAGAGTAGCTCGGTTTTGTCCAGGTTGAGCTTCAGGTGGTGTGTCGCCATCCACTTCGAGATGTCAGCCAAGCACGCAGCAATGCGTGGCTCCACTTGGGTGTCACCGGGAGGAAATGACAAGACCAGCTGGGTGTCATCGGCATAACAATGGTAAGAGAAGTCATGCGAGCGAATAACAGAACCCAGAGATGTTGTGTAGAGCGAGAAGAGAAGGGGGCCCAGAACTGAGCCTTGTGGAACCCCCGTAGACAGCGTGCGTGGTTCTGACACGGCCCCCTCCATGTCACCTGGTAGGATCGGCCTGTCAGGTAGGATGCAAGCAGGGAGAGTGCAGAGCCTGAGACGCCCATCCCCTCGAGGGTGGAGAGGAGGATCTGGTGGTTCACCGTGTCAAACGCCGCTGACAGGTCCAGGAGAATCAGGACAGAGGAGAGGGAGTTCGCTCTCGCAGCGTGAAGCGACTCTGTCACCGCAAGGAGGGCCGTCTCTGACGAGTGACCCACCTTGAACCCGGACTGGTGGGGGTCCAAGAGGTTGTTCTGGTGGAGGTAGGAAGACAGTTGTTTAGAGACAGCGCGTTCAAGTGTTTTGGATAGAAAGGGTAGAAGAGAAACCGGTCTGAAGTTCTTGACATCAGAGGGGTCAAGTGATGGTTTTTTCAGAAGGGGGTGACTCTGGCAGTCTTGAAAGCCGAGGGAAAGCATCCCGAGACGAGAGATGTGTTGATGAGGTGGGTGAGGAAAGGAAGGAGTTCAGTGGCAATAGACTGAAGAAGAGGGGAGGGGATCGGGTCAAGGGAGCACGTGGTGGGGTTAGATGTAACAAGGTCGAGGACCTCGTTAGGGGAGAGGGGAGCAAAATGGGGTAGGATTGGGTGTGGAGAGGGAAGGGGGAGCTGAGGGGGAAGAGCTGTAGAGGGTAGAGAGGGAGAGGGTGGACAGGGAGGGGGGCTGAGAGAAGGAGGATCTGATATCGTTTACCTTCTTGTCAAAGAAGTTGGCGAAATCATCAGGGAGAAGGGAGGAAGTAGGAGGAGGGGGTGGGGGTTGGAGGAGTGAAGAGAAAGTTTCAAAGAGTTTTTTAGGATTGGAAGCAGAGGTTAGGATTTTCGAGCGGAAAAAAGCCGCTTTAGCAGTAGCTAGAGAGGAGGAAAAAGTGGAAAGGAGAGATTGGAAGTTAAGAAGGTCCTCCGGGAGTTTGCCTGTTCTCCATTTACGCTCAGCCGCTCTTAGGCTCCGTCTATCAGTACGCACTGAGTCCGACAGCCACGGGGCAGGAGGAGTTGGCCGTGCAGGCCTGGAGGTGAAGGGACGAGGTTGTCCAAAGAGGAGGAAAGGGTGGAGAGGAGAAGATCAGTAGCAGTATCGGGGGATAGGAGAGAGAAGGATTCAGGGTCAGGGAGGGCAGAGGTAACGGAAGAGGAAAGATCAGCGGGGGAGAGGGAGCGGAGGTGACTACGGGTAGAAACCATGTGGGTAGGTGGAGGAAGTAAGGGGGAGAGGAGAGGGAGAGGGAGTAGGACATGAAGTAGTGGTCCGAGTGCTGGAGGGGAGTGACAGAGAGGTTAGCAGTAGAACAGTGTCTAGTGAAGATAAGATCCAGCTGGTTGCCGGCCTTGTGGGTAGGAGGAGAGGGAGAGCGATAGAGGTCAAAGGAGGAGAGGAAGGAAAGCAGAGGTTCTAACTTATCAGTCTGGATGTTGAAGTCGCCGAGCATGATGAGCGCGGAGCCATCGTCATGGAAGTGCGAGACTAGTGTGTCAAGCTCCTCCAGGAACTCACCAAGAGGGCCTGGTGGGCGGTACACAACAGCAATGGTGAGCTTGACTGGATAAGTGACAGTAACAGCATGAAATTCAAAAGAGGAAGGGGAGAACTGTGGAACAGAGACAAGAGAGTATTTCCATTTTGGGGAAATTAGCAGGCCAGTGCCACCACCTCACCTCGCAGCTCTGGGAGTGTGAGAGAAGGAGTACACATCTGAGAGAGCTGCGGGTGTGGTGGTGTTTTCTGGTGTGATCCAGGTCTCAGTTAGAGCAAGAAAGTTGAGGGAGAGCAAGGATGCGTAGCCTGAGATGAACTCAGCTTTCGGCACTGCCGACTGGCAGTTCCAAAGCCCCCCGACACCACTTGCTCACCATGGGCTGAGAGAGTGGGATAGATGAGGTTAGTGGGGTCACGGCACCTGGGAGTGACCCATTGTCTACGTGACCACCGGACAGAGGAACAGACAGAAATAGGATGCAGACACATGGTAGTCAATATAAACAAATTACTGACCCGTACAAGTACACGCTCGAGAAGTCTTTGCTTGCCTACGAAGTCTGGCTTGAATAAGTCGCCCTGTTGCCTTTGTTTCCTTCGTTTGCGAAGTCTGGCTTGAATAAGTCGCCCTGTTGCCTTTGTTCGCCCTAGCCTTCGTTTGCCTGACGCTTCCAGCCAGCAGCAGTGGTTAAGGACCTACCTACTGATTGCTCATTGTCTGCCAGGAGTGTAAGCCACTCCCCCTAGCAGTTAAGAGGACAATTGACCTATTGAAGCTAAAGCACACCTCTCAAAGCAGTTCCTGATTAAAGGCACAGGAGCATCAAACACAACAGAGCATCAAACACTTCCTGATTAGAGAATGTCAGAACAGTAGAATCAAGAGAATCAGCATCAGTCACTAACCCTTTTTTAAGCAGGCTTGGTACAGTTTAAGATCAATTTTAAGAAAGCAGAGAACAATATACTTAGTCTATCCTAGCAGAATCAAGTAGTTCAGTATCCCTCCAGAGTCAAAATACACTGGAGTAAGGTTTGTGTGGTCTGAGTATATATATCCTTGAGATGTGTAAGCCACTCCCCCTAGCAGTTAAGAGGACAATACCTATTGAAGCTAAAGCACACCTCTCAAAGCAGTTCCTGATTAAAGGCACAGGAGCATCAAACACAACAGAGCATCAAACACTTCCTGATTAGAGAATGTCAGAACAGTAGAATCAAGAGAATCAGCATCAGTCACTAACCCTTTTTTAAGCAGGCTTGGTACAGTTTAAGATCAATTTTAAGAAAGCAGAGAACAATATACTTAGTCTATCCTAGCAGAATCAAGTAGTTCAGTATCCCTCCAGAGTCAAAATACAACCATACTTTACATGAGTTTCTTCAAGTAAGGGCCTCTGGACTAATATCAACTAGTTTCCTTGTGATTTCATGAAAACATGATACTTTCATCACTTTTAGATGCATTTACAGCTTTTCTGCTGCCAAAAGACGTTTCAGCCTTAAAATACCCCAAAAGTGTCTTTTCTGACAGGAAACCATACTTTACATGAGTTTCTTCAAGTAAGGGCCTCTGGACTAATATCAACTAGTTTCCTTGTTTTCATGAAAACATGATACTTTCATCACTTTTAGATGCATTTACAGCTTTTTTGCTCACAAAAGTTGTTTCAGCCTGAAAATACCCCAAAAGTGTATTTTCTGCAAAACTAACCATACTTTACATGAGTTTCTTCAAGTAAGGGCCTCTGGACTAATATCAACTAGTTTCCTTGTGTTTTCATGAAAACATGATACTTTCATCACTTTTAGATGCATTTACAGCTTTTTTGCTCACAAAAGTTGTTTCAGCCTGAAAATACCCCAAAAGTGTATTTTCTAACAGGAAATCATACTTTACATGAGTTTCTTCAAGTAAGGGCCTCTGGACTCATAATAACAAGTTTCCTTATGTTTTCATGAAAACATGATACTTTCATCACTTTTAGATGCATTTACAGCTTTTCTGCTGCCAAAAGACGTTTCAGCCTTAAAATACCCCAAAAGTGTCTTTTCTGACAGGAAACCATACTTTACATGAGTTTCTTCAAGTAAGGGCCTCTGGACTAATAATAACAAGTTTCCTTGTGTTTTCATGAAAACATGATACTTTCATCACTTTTTTTTACAGCTTTTTTGCTCACAAAAGTTGTTTCAGCCTGAAAATACCCCAAAAGTGTATTTTCTGCGACGAAACCATTACATTACATTACAGTCATTTAGCAGACGCTTTTATCCAAAGCGACTTACAGGAAGTGTATTCAACATAGGTATTCAAGAGAACTACTAGTCACCAGAAGTCATAAGTGCATCTCCTTTCTTAAACAAGCATCTTAAAGCATAAGCCAGAGCAAAAGTATAGTGCAGAGGCGAGTTACTACGAAAACAATAATTGCAACAGACTAATCCGAATATAGTAAGTGCTACAAACTACTACGAATAGGATAAGTGCAGTAAACAAATACAAATTCAATAAGTGCAGCGAACTGATACAAATACAGTAAGTGCAACAACTAATACGAGTGCAATAAGTGCTACGAGGAAGGCTCAGGGTAGTACTTCTTGAAGAGGTGAGTTTTCAGCCTGCGCCTAAAGATGGGCAGCGACTCTGCTGTCCTGACGTCGGTGGGGAGTTCATTCCACCACTGAGGGGCCAGGACAGAAAAAAGCTGTGACCGGGTGGATCGGCCGGAGGGACCTCTGAGCGACGGGGAAACCAATCGCCCGAGGCAGCAGAGCGAAGTGGTCGGGCAGGGGTGTAGGGCTTGACCAAGGCCTGGAGATAGGAAGGAGCTGTTCCTTTCACTGCCCTGTAGGCTAGCACCAGAGTCTTAAACTGGATGCGAGCTCTTACAGGGAGCCAGTGTAGAGAACGGAGAAGGGAAGTTGTGTGAGAGAACTTGGGGCGATTGAACACCAGACGTGCTGCAGCTTTCTGGACAAGCTCCAGGGGTCTGATGGCCGACGCCGGGGCTCCGGCAAGTAGTGAGTTGCAGTAGTCCAGGCGGGAGATGACCAGAGCCTGGATGAGCACCTGCGCCGTCTCCTCAGTGAGGAAGGGGCGAATCCTCCTGATGTTGTAGAGGAGGAATCTGCAGGAGCGTGTGACCGATGCAATGTTTGCTGAGAACGACAGTTGGTCGTCCAGGGTCACACCCAGATTCCTCACAGTCCGAGTTGGCGTCACCACGGCATCATCAATGGTGATGGACAGGTCTCGGTGCGGGCAACCCTTCCCCGGGAGGAAGAGTAGCTCGGTTTTGTCCAGGTTGAGCTTCAGGTGGTGTGTCGCCATCCACTTCGAGATGTCAGCCAAGCACGCAGCAATGCGTGGCTCCACTTGGGTGTCACCGGGAGGAAATGACAAGACCAGCTGGGTGTCATCGGCATAACAATGGTAAGAGAAGTCATGCGAGCGAATAACAGAACCCAGAGATGTTGTGTAGAGCGAGAAGAGAAGGGGGCCCAGAACTGAGCCTTGTGGAACCCCCGTAGACAGCGTGCGTGGTTCTGACACGGCCCCCTCCATGTCACCTGGTAGGATCGGCCTGTCAGGTGGATGCAAGCAGGGAGAGTGCAGAGCCTGAGACGCCCATCCCCTCGAGGGTGGAGAGGAGGATCTGGTGGTTCACCGTGTCAAACGCCGCTGACAGGTCCAGGAGAATCAGGACAGAGGAGAGGGAGTTCGCTCTCGCAGCGTGAAGCGACTCTGTCACCGCAAGGAGGGCCGTCTCTGACGAGTGACCCACCTTGAACCCGGACTGGTGGGGGTCCAAGAGGTTGTTCTGGTGGAGGTAGGAAGACAGTTGTTTAGAGACAGCGCGTTCAAGTGTTTTGGATAGAAAGGGTAGAAGAGAAACCGGTCTGAAGTTCTTGACATCAGAGGGGTCAAGTGATGGTTTTTTCAGAAGGGGGTGACTCTGGCAGTCTTGAAAGCCGAGGGAAAGCATCCCGAGACGAGAGATGTGTTGATGAGGTGGGTGAGGAAAGGAAGGAGTTCAGTGGCAATAGACTGAAGAAGAGGGGAGGGGATCGGGTCAAGGGAGCACGTGGTGGGCGGTTAGATGTAACAAGGTCGAGGACCTCGTTAGGGGAGAGGGGAGCAAAATGGGGTAGGATTGGGTGTGGAGAGGGAAGGGGGAGCTGAGGGGGAAGAGCTGTAGAGGGTAGAGAGGGAGAGGGTGGACAGGGAGGGGGGGCTGAGAGAAGGAGGATCTGATATCGTTTACCTTCTTGTCAAAGAAGTTGGCGAAATCATCAGGGAGAAGGGAGGAAGTAGGAGGAGGGGGTGGGGGTTGGAGGAGTGAAGAGAAAGTTTCAAAGAGTTTTTTAGGATTGGAAGCAGAGGTTAGGATTTTCGAGCGGAAAAAAGCCGCTTTAGCAGTAGCTAGAGAGGAGGAAAAAGTGGAAAGGAGAGATTGGAAGTTAAGAAGGTCCTCCGGGAGTTTGCCTGTTCTCCATTTACGCTCAGCCGCTCTTAGGCTCCGTCTATCAGTACGCACTGAGTCCGACAGCCACGGGGCAGGAGGAGTTGGCCGTGCAGGCCTGGAGGTGAAGGGACAGAGGTTGTCCAAAGAGGAGGAAAGGGTGGAGAGGAGAAGATCAGTAGCAGTATCGGGGGATAGGAGAGAGAAGGATTCAGGGTCAGGGAGGGCAGAGGTAACGGAAGAGGAAAGATCAGCGGGGGAGAGGGAGCGGAGGTGACTACGGGTAGAAACCATGTGGGTAGGTGGAGGAAGTAAGGGGGAGAGGAGAGGGAGAGGGAGTAGGACATGAAGTAGTGGTCCGAGTGCTGGAGGGGAGTGACAGAGAGGTTAGCAGTAGAACAGTGTCTAGTGAAGATAAGATCCAGCTGGTTGCCGGCCTTGTGGGTAGGAGGAGAGGGAGAGCGATAGAGGTCAAAGGAGGAGAGGAAGGAAAGCAGAGGTTCTAACTTATCAGTCTGGATGTTGAAGTCGCCGAGCATGATGAGCGCGGAGCCATCGTCATGGAAGTGCGAGACTAGTGTGTCAAGCTCCTCCAGGAACTCACCAAGAGGGCCTGGTGGGCGGTACACAACAGCAATGGTGAGCTTGACTGGATAAGTGACAGTAACAGCATGAAATTCAAAAGAGGAAGGGGAGAACTGTGGAACAGAGACAAGAGAGTATTTCCATTTTGGGGAAATTAGCAGGCCAGTGCCACCACCTCACCTCGCAGCTCTGGGAGTGTGAGAGAAGGAGTACACATCTGAGAGAGCTGCGGGTGTGGTGGTGTTTTCTGGTGTGATCCAGGTCTCAGTTAGAGCAAGAAAGTTGAGGGAGAGCAAGGATGCGTAGCCTGAGATGAACTCAGCTTTCGGCACTGCCGACTGGCAGTTCCAAAGCCCCCCGACACCACTTGCTCACCATGGGCTGAGAGAGTGGGATAGATGAGGTTAGTGGGGTCACGGCACCTGGGAGTGACCCATTGTCTACGTGACCACCGGACAGAGGAACAGACAGAAATAGGATGCAGACACATGGTAGTCAATATAAACAAATTACTGACCCGTACAAGTACACGCTCGAGAAGTCTGCTTGACGAAGTCTGGCTTGAATAAGTCGCCCTGTTGCCTTTGTTCGCCCTAGCCTTCGTTTGCCTGACGCTTCCAGCCAGCAGCAGTGGTTAAGGACCTACCTACTGATTGCTCATTGTCTGCCAGGAGTGTAAGCCACTCCCCCTAGCAGTTAAGAGGACAATTGACCTATTGAAGCTAAAGCACACCTCTCAAAGCAGTTCCTGATTAAAGGCACAGGAGCATCAAACACAACAGAGCATCAAACACTTCCTGATTAGAGAATGTCAGAACAGTAGAATCAAGAGAATCAGCATCAGTCACTAACCCTTTTTTAAGCAGGCTTGGTACAGTTTAAGATCAATTTTAAGAAAGCAGAGAACAATATACTTAGTCTATCCTAGCAGAATCAAGTAGTTCAGTATCCCTCCAGAGTCAAAATACACTGGAGTAAGGTTTGTGTGGTCTGAGTATATATATCCTTGAGATGTGTAAGCCACTCCCCCTAGCAGTTAAGAGGACAATTGACCTATTGAAGCTAAAGCACACCTCTCAAAGCAGTTCCTGATTAAAGGCACAGGAGCATCAAACACAACAGAGCATCAAACACTTCCTGATTAGAGAATGTCAGAACAGTAGAATCAAGAGAATCAGCATCAGTCACTAACCCTTTTTTAAGCAGGCTTGGTACAGTTTAAGATCAATTTTAAGAAAGCAGAGAACAATATACTTAGTCTATCCTAGCAGAATCAAGTAGTTCAGTATCCCTCCAGAGTCAAAATACAACCATACTTTACATGAGTTTCTTCAAGTAAGGGCCTCTGGACTCATAATAACAAGTTTCCTTGTGATTTCATGAAAACATGATACTTTCATCACTTTTAGATGCATTTACAGCTTTTCTGCTGCCAAAAGACGTTTCAGCCATAAAATACCCCAAAAGTGTCTTTTCTGACAGGAAACCATACTTTACATGAGTTTCTTCAAGTAAGGGCCTCTGGACTAATATCAACTAGTTTCCTGTTTTCATGAAAACATGATACTTTCATCACTTTTAGATGCATTTACAGCTTTTTTGCTCACAAAAGTTGTTTCAGCCTGAAAATACCCCAAAAGTGTATTTTCTGCGACGAAACCATACTTTACATGAGTTTCTTCAAGTAAGGGCCTCTGGACTAATATCAACTAGTTTCCTTGTGTTTTCATGAAAACATGATACTTTCATATCTTTTAGATGCATTTACAGCTTTTTTGCTCACAAAAGTTGTTTCAGCCTGAAAATACCCCAAAAGTGTCTTTTCTGACAGGAAACCATACTTTACATGAGTTTCTTCAAGTAAGGGCCTCTGGACTCATAATAACAAGTTTCCTTATGTTTTCATGAAAACATGATACTTTCATCACTTTTAGATGCATTTACAGCTTTTCTGCTGCCAAAAGACGTTTCAGCCTTAAAATACCCCAAAAGTGTCTTTTCTGACAGGAAACCATACTTTACATGAGTTTCTTCAAGTAAGGGCCTCTGGACTAATAATAACAAGTTTCCTTGTGTTTTCATGAAAACATGATACTTTCATCACTTTTTTTTACAGCTTTTTTGCTCACAAAAGTTGTTTCAGCCTGAAAATACCCCAAAAGTGTATTTTCTGCGACGAAACCATTACATTACATTACATTACAGTCATTTAGCAGACGCTTTTATCCAAAGCGACTTACAGGAAGTGTATTCAACATAGGTATTCAAGAGAACTACTAGTCACCAGAAGTCATAAGTGCATCTCCTTTCTTAAACAAGCATCTTAAAGCATAAGCCAGAGCAAAAGTATAGTGCAGAGGCGAGTTACTACGAAAACAATAATTGCAACAGACTAATCCGAATATAGTAAGTGCTACAAACTACTACGAATAGGATAAGTGCAGTAAACAAATACAAATTCAATAAGTGCAGCGAACTGATACAAATACAGTAAGTGCAACAACTAATACGAGTGCAATAAGTGCTACGAGGAAGGCTCAGGGTAGTACTTCTTGAAGAGGTGAGTTTTCAGCCTGCGCCTAAAGATGGGCAGCGACTCTGCTGTCCTGACGTCGGTGGGGAGTTCATTCCACCACTGAGGGGCCAGGACAGAAAAAAGCTGTGACCGGGTGGATCGGCCGGAGGGACCTCTGAGCGACGGGGAAACCAATCGCCCGAGGCAGCAGAGCGAAGTGGTCGGGCAGGGGTGTAGGGCTTGACCAAGGCCTGGAGATAGGAAGGAGCTGTTCCTTTCACTGCCCTGTAGGCTAGCACCAGAGTCTTAAACTGGATGCGAGCTCTTACAGGGAGCCAGTGTAGAGAACGGAGAAGGGAAGTTGTGTGAGAGAACTTGGGGCGATTGAACACCAGACGTGCTGCAGCTTTCTGGACAAGCTCCAGGGGTCTGATGGCCGACGCCGGGGCTCCGGCAAGTAGTGAGTTGCAGTAGTCCAGGCGGGAGATGACCAGAGCCTGGATGAGCACCTGCGCCGTCTCCTCAGTGAGGAAGGGGCGAATCCTCCTGATGTTGTAGAGGAGGAATCTGCAGGAGCGTGTGACCGATGCAATGTTTGCTGAGAACGACAGTTGGTCGTCCAGGGTCACACCCAGATTCCTCACAGTCCGAGTTGGCGTCACCACGGCATCATCAATGGTGATGGACAGGTCTCGGTGCGGGCAACCCTTCCCCGGGAGGAAGAGTAGCTCGGTTTTGTCCAGGTTGAGCTTCAGGTGGTGTGTCGCCATCCACTTCGAGATGTCAGCCAAGCACGCAGCAATGCGTGGCTCCACTTGGGTGTCACCGGGAGGAAATGACAAGACCAGCTGGGTGTCATCGGCATAACAATGGTAAGAGAAGTCATGCGAGCGAATAACAGAACCCAGAGATGTTGTGTAGAGCGAGAAGAGAAGGGGGCCCAGAACTGAGCCTTGTGGAACCCCCGTAGACAGCGTGCGTGGTTCTGACACGGCCCCCTCCATGTCACCTGGTAGGATCGGCCTGTCAGGTAGGATGCAAGCAGGGAGAGTGCAGAGCCTGAGACGCCCATCCCCTCGAGGGTGGAGAGGAGGATCTGGTGGTTCACCGTGTCAAACGCCGCTGACAGGTCCAGGAGAATCAGGACAGAGGAGAGGGAGTTCGCTCTCGCAGCGTGAAGCGACTCTGTCACCGCAAGGAGGGCCGTCTCTGACGAGTGACCCACCTTGAACCCGGACTGGTGGGGGTCCAAGAGGTTGTTCTGGTGGAGGTAGGAAGACAGTTGTTTAGAGACAGCGCGTTCAAGTGTTTTGGATAGAAAGGGTAGAAGAGAAACCGGTCTGAAGTTCTTGACATCAGAGGGGTCAAGTGATGGTTTTTTCAGAAGGGGGTGACTCTGGCAGTCTTGAAAGCCGAGGGAAAGCATCCCGAGACGAGAGATGTGTTGATGAGGTGGGTGAGGAAAGGAAGGAGTTCAGTGGCAATAGACTGAAGAAGAGGGGAGGGGATCGGGTCAAGGGAGCACGTGGTGGGGCGGTTAGATGTAACAAGGTCGAGGACCTCGTTAGGGGAGAGGGGAGCAAAATGGGGTAGGATTGGGTGTGGAGAGGGAAGGGGGAGCTGAGGGGGAAGAGCTGTAGAGGGTAGAGAGGGAGAGGGTGGACAGGGAGGGGGGCTGAGAGAAGGAGGATCTGATATCGTTTACCTTCTTGTCAAAGAAGTTGGCGAAATCATCAGGGAGAAGGGAGGAAGTAGGAGGAGGGGGTGGGGGTTGGAGGAGTGAAGAGAAAGTTTCAAAGAGTTTTTTAGGATTGGAAGCAGAGGTTAGGATTTTCGAGCGGAAAAAAGCCGCTTTAGCAGTAGCTAGAGAGGAGGAAAAAGTGGAAAGGAGAGATTGGAAGTTAAGAAGGTCCTCCGGGAGTTTGCCTGTTCTCCATTTACGCTCAGCCGCTCTTAGGCTCCGTCTATCAGTACGCACTGAGTCCGACAGCCACGGGGCAGGAGGAGTTGGCCGTGCAGGCCTGGAGGTGAAGGGACAGAGGTTGTCCAAAGAGGAGGAAAGGGTGGAGAGGAGAAGATCAGTAGCAGTATCGGGGGATAGGAGAGAGAAGGATTCAGGGTCAGGGAGGGCAGAGGTAACGGAAGAGGAAAGATCAGCGGGGGAGAGGGAGCGGAGGTGACTACGGGTAGAAACCATGTGGGTAGGTGGAGGAAGTAAGGGGGAGAGGAGAGGGAGAGGGAGTAGGACATGAAGTAGTGGTCCGAGTGCTGGAGGGGAGTGACAGAGAGGTTAGCAGTAGAACAGTGTCTAGTGAAGATAAGATCCAGCTGGTTGCCGGCCTTGTGGGTAGGAGGAGAGGGAGAGCGATAGAGGTCAAAGGAGGAGAGGAAGGAAAGCAGAGGTTCTAACTTATCAGTCTGGATGTTGAAGTCGCCGAGCATGATGAGCGCGGAGCCATCGTCATGGAAGTGCGAGACTAGTGTGTCAAGCTCCTCCAGGAACTCACCAAGAGGGCCTGGTGGGCGGTACACAAAAGCAATGGTGAGCTTGACTGGATAAGTGACAGTAACAGCATGAAATTCAAAAGAGGAAGGGGAGAACTGTGGAACAGAGACAAGAGAGTATTTCCATTTTGGGGAAATTAGCAGGCCAGTGCCACCACCTCACCTCGCAGCTCTGGGAGTGTGAGAGAAGGAGTACACATCTGAGAGAGCTGCGGGTGTGGTGGTGTTTTCTGGTGTGATCCAGGTCTCAGTTAGAGCAAGAAAGTTGAGGGAGAGCAAGGATGCGTAGCCTGAGATGAACTCAGCTTTCGGCACTGCCGACTGGCAGTTCCAAAGCCCCCCGACACCACTTGCTCACCATGGGCTGAGAGAGTGGGATAGATGAGGTTAGTGGGGTCACGGCACCTGGGAGTGACCCATTGTCTACGTGACCACCGGACAGAGGAACAGACAGAAATAGGATGCAGACACATGGTAGTCAATATAAACAAATTACTGACCCGTACAAGTACACGCTCGAGAAGTCTTTGCTTGACGAAGTCTGGCTTGAATAAGTCGCCCTGTTGCCTTTGTTCGCCCTAGCCTTCGTTTGCCTGACGCTTCCAGCCAGCAGCAGTGGTTAAGGACCTACCTACTGATTGCTCATTGTCTGCCAGGAGTGTAAGCCACTCCCCCTAGCAGTTAAGAGGACAATTGACCTATTGAAGCTAAAGCACACCTCTCAAAGCAGTTCCTGATTAAAGGCACAGGAGCATCAAACACAACAGAGCATCAAACACTTCCTGATTAGAGAATGTCAGAACAGTAGAATCAAGAGAATCAGCATCAGTCACTAACCCTTTTTTAAGCAGGCTTGGTACAGTTTAAGATCAATTTTAAGAAAGCAGAGAACAATATACTTAGTCTATCCTAGCAGAATCAAGTAGTTCAGTATCCCTCCAGAGTCAAAATACACTGGAGTAAGGTTTGTGTGGTCTGAGTATATATATCCTTGAGATGTGTAAGCCACTCCCCTAGCAGTGCTTGGTACAGTTTAAGATCAATTTTAAGAAAGCAGAGAACAATATACTTAGTCTATCCTAGCAGAATCAAGTAGTTCAGTATCCCTCCAGAGTCAAAATACACTGGAGTAAGGTTTGTGAGTCTGAGTATATATATCCTTGAGATGTAATAACCAGTTTCCTAGCAGTTAAGAAAACAATTGACCTATTGAAGCTAAAGCACACCTCTCAAAGCAGTTCCTGATTAAAGGCACAGGAGCATCAAACACAACAGAGCATCAAACACTTCCTGATTAGAGAATGTCAGAACAGTATCTAGAATCAAGAGAATCAGCATCAGTCACTAACCCTTTTTTAAGCAGGCTTGGTACAGTTTAAGATCAATTTTAAGAAAGCAGAGAACAATATACTTAGTCTATCATAGAGAATCAAGTAGTTCAGTATCCTCCAGAGTCAAAATACACTGGAGTAAGGTTTTTCAATCAAGTATTCTCCTTGAGATGTAAACACTCCCCCAGTAGCATCTTTGAAGAGCATAAGCCCAAAGCAAAAGTACAACAAGTTAAAGTCCGAGTTGTCAGAAAACAATAATTGCAACAGACTAATCTTAAACAAACTGGACTACAATAGGATAAGCAGTAAACAAATACAAATTCAAAAGTGCAGCAGATCAAATACATTAAGTGCAAGCAACTAAACACAACAGAGCTCAAACACTTCCAGATTAAATACTGTCAGAAAGTGAATTTTCAAGAGAATCAGCATCATGGGCTAACCCTTTCTTAAGTCCTGGGCCTTGGACAGTTTAAGATCAATTTTAAGGACAGAGAAAAATGATACTTAGTCATCCTTTTAATCAATTTCAGTAAACCGAGGCAGAGAGTCAAAATACACTGGAGTTAGGGCTGAAAATACCCCAAAAGGAGTCCTTTCACAGTTAAAGAGGCTATTGACATTTAGTCAATAAACTGAAAGATTCCTGATAAAGGCTTACAGGAGCCAGTGTAGAGAACAGAAGGGAAGTTAGACAGAATTGAGAGAACTATTGAACAAAGCAGAAATTTACAAGTTTCTGAGCTCACAGGAGCATCAAAATAACACTCCAAGCTTGTGAGGTCTGATGAACAGTAGAATAAGAGCATCAGGCGGGAGATGACCAGAGCCTGGATGAGCACCTGGTACAGCCGTTTCCTCAGATGAGGAAGGGCAATCCTTAAGATGTTGTAGAGCAGAGAACAATATACTTAGTCTATGACCTAGCATGTTTGCAATCAAGTAGTTCAGTTGGTCCCTCCAGAGTCAAAATTCCTACACTGAGTTTCGTCAAGGTTTGTGGCATCATCTGGTGATACAGGTCTTGAGATGTGGCAACAAGTTTCCCGGGAGTTAAGAGTACAATTTTGTCCATTGAGCTTCAGGTGGTGTGTCACCATCCACTTCGAGATGTCAGATTAAAGCACAGCAGCAAAACACAACAGAGCTCCAACACTTGTTAGGTGTCCTGAGGAAATACAAGACCAGTGGGTTCATCCATTTGGTAAGAGAAGTCATGCGAAGCGAATAGAACCAAGAGATGTTGTGTAGAGCGATCAATAACAAGGGGCCCAGAACTGAGCCTTGTGGAACCCCGTAGACAGCGTGGGTTCTGACACGGCCCCCTCCATGTCACCTGGTAGGATCGGCCTTCAGGTAGGATGCAAGCAGGGAGAGTGCAGAGCCTTTAAGAAAGGAGAGGAGGATCTGGTGGTACCGTGTCAAACGCTATCCAGGAGAATCAGGACAGAGGAGTTCAGTATTTCCAGAGTGAAAATACACTGCAAGTAAGTTTGACCTTGAACCCGGGTCTGGGGTCAAGATATATTCTGGTGAGGTAAAACTCAGCAGTTTAGAGGACAATTGTGTTTTGGATAGAAAAGAAAGCACACCTCTCAAAGCAGTTCTTGATTAAAGGGTCACAGGAGCATCAAAAGGGGGTGACAGAGCATCAAAACATCCTGATTAGAGAATGTCATCCAGTAGAATCAAGAGAATTTAGTGGCATCAGTCACTAAGAAGAGGGGAGGGGATCAGGTAACAGGGAAGATCAATGGTTAAGAAAGAGTAACAAGTCTATCCTAGCAGAACCTCAAGTTTCAGTATCCCTCCAGAGTCAAATGATACAAAATGGGTAGGATTGGGTGTGGAGAGGGAAGGGTGAGGGGGAAGAGCTGAGGAGAGGGTGGACAGGGAGGGGGGGCTGAGAGAAGGAGGATCTGATATGAAATGTTGTAATCATCCCCCTAGCAGTTAAGAGGACAATTGACCTATTGAAGCTAAAGCACACCTTTCAAAGCAGTTTGATTAAAGATTGCAAGGAGCATCAAACATTTTCAGAGCATCAAACACTTCCTGATTAGAGAATGTCAGAACAGTGGAATCAAGAGAATCAGCATCCTCACTAACCCTTTTTTTATCAGGCTTTAGGTACAGTTTAAGATCAATTTTAAGAAAGCAGGAACAATATACTTAGTCTATCCTGGAGCAGAATCAAGTAGTTCAGTATCCCTCCAGAGTCAAAATACACTGGAGTAAGATTTGTGCAGTGGTCTGAGTAGAGAGAAGGATCCAGGGATCAGGGAGGGCAGAGGCAACGGAAGAGGACAATTGACCTATTGAGCTAAAGGGGTTCCTGATTAAAGGCACAGGAGCATCAAACACTACAGAGTATCATGTGGGTAGGTGGAGGAAGTTCCTGATTAGGAGAGATGGACATGAAGTAGTGGTCCGAGTGCTGTAGAATCAAGAGAATCAGCATCAGTCACAACCCTCTTTTAAGCAGGCTGAAGATAAGATCAATTTTGCCGGCCTTGTGAAGGAGAGGGATATACTTAAGGAGGATCCTAGCAGAATCAAGTAGTTCAGTATCCCTCCAGAGTCAAAATACACTGGAGTAAGGTTTGTGAGGTGATGAGTATATATATCGTTGAGATGCGAGACTAGTGTCAAGCTCCTCCAGTTAAGAAGAATTGACCTTGAAGTGGGCGCACACCTCTCAAAGCAGTTCCTGATTAAAGTGCAGTAACAGCATCAAACACAACAGAGCATCAAACACTTCCTGATTAGAGAATGTCAGAACAGTAGAATTTTGGAGAAATCAGCATCAGTCACTAACCCTTTTTAAGCAGCTTGGGACAGTTTAAGAGATTTTAAGAAAGCAGACAACAATATACTTAGTCTATCCTAGCAGAATCAAGTGGTTCAGTATCCCTCTCAGTTAGAGCAAAAAACTGAGTAAGGTTTGAGTAAGGATGTGTAGCCTGAGCAGTTAAGAACAATTGACCTATTGAAGCTAAAGCACACCTCTCAAAGCAGTTCCTGATTAAAGGCACAGGAGCATCAAACACAACAGAGCATCAAACACTTCCTGATTAGAGAATGTCAGAACAGTAGAATCAAGAGAATCAGCATCAGTCACTAACCCTTTTTTAAAATAGGATTGGTACAGTTTAAGATCAATTTTAAGAAAGCAGAGAACAATATACTTAGTCTATCCTAGCAGAATCAAGTAGTTCAGTATCCCTCCAGAGTCAAAATACACTGGAGTGGTTTGTGACCTACCTCTGAGTATATATATCCTTGAGATGTGTAAGCCACTCCCCCTAGCAGTTAAGAGGACAATTGACCTATTGAAGCTAAAGCACACCTCTCAAAGCAGTTCCTGATTAAAGGCACAGGAGCATCAAACACAACAGAGCATCAAACACTTCCTGATTAGAGAATGTCAGAACAGTAGAATCAAGAGAATCAGCATCAGTCACTAACCCTTTTTTAAGCAGGCTTGGTACAGTTTAAGATCAATTTTAAGAAAGCAGAGAACAATATACTTAGTCTATCCTAGCAGAATCAAGTAGTTCAGTATCCCTCCAGAGTCAAAATACACTGGAGTAAGGTTTGTGTGGTCTGAGTATATATATCCTTGAGATGTGTAAGCCACTCCCCCTAGCAGTTAAGAGGACAATTGACCTATTGAAGCTAAAGCACACCTCTCAAAGCAGTTCCTGATTAAAGGCACAGGAGCATCAAACACAACAGAGCATCAAACACTTCCTGATTAGAGAATGTCAGAACAGTAGAATCAAGAGAATCAGCATCAGTCACTAACCCTTTTTTAAGCAGGCTTGGTACAGTTTAAGATCAATTTTAAGAAAGCAGAGAACAATATACTTAGTCTATCCTAGCAGAATCAAGTAGTTCAGTATCCCTCCAGAGTCAAAATACAACCATACTTTACATGAGTTTCTTCAAGTAAGGGCCTCTGGACTCATAATAAGTTTCCTTATGTTTTCATGAAAACATGATACTTTCATCACTTTTAGATGCATTTACAGCTTTTCTGCTGCCAAAAGACGTTTCAGCCTTAAAATACCCCAAAAGTGTCTTTTCTGACAGGAAACCATACTTTACATGAGTTTCTTCAAGTAAGGGCCTCTGGACTAATAATAACAAGTTTCCTTGTGTTTTCATGAAAACATGATACTTTCATCACTTTTTTTTACAGCTTTTTTGCTCACAAAAGTTGTTTCAGCCTGAAAATACCCCAAAAGTGTATTTTCTGCGACGAAACCATTACATTACATTACATTACAGTCATTTAGCAGACGCTTTTATCCAAAGCGACTTACAGGAAGTGTATTCAACATAGGTATTCAAGAGAACTACTAGTCACCAGAAGTCATAAGTGCATCTCCTTTCTTAAACAAGCATCTTAAAGCATAAGCCAGAGCAAAAGTATAGTGCAGAGGCGAGTTACTACGAAAACAATAATTGCAACAGACTAATCCGAATATAGTAAGTGCTACAAACTACTACGAATAGGATAAGTGCAGTAAACAAATACAAATTCAATAAGTGCAGCGAACTGATACAAATACAGTAAGTGCAACAACTAATACGAGTGCAATAAGTGCTACGAGGAAGGCTCAGGGTAGTACTTCTTGAAGAGGTGAGTTTTCAGCCTGCGCCTAAAGATGGGCAGCGACTCTGCTGTCCTGACGTCGGTGGGGAGTTCATTCCACCACTGAGGGGCCAGGACAGAAAAAAGCTGTGACCGGGTGGATCGGCCGGAGGGACCTCTGAGCGACGGGGAAACCAATCGCCCGAGGCAGCAGAGCGAAGTGGTCGGGCAGGGGTGTAGGGCTTGACCAAGGCCTGGAGATAGGAAGGAGCTGTTCCTTTCACTGCCCTGTAGGCTAGCACCAGAGTCTTAAACTGGATGCGAGCTCTTACAGGGAGCCAGTGTAGAGAACGGAGAAGGGAAGTTGTGTGAGAGAACTTGGGGCGATTGAACACCAGACGTGCTGCAGCTTTCTGGACAAGCTCCAGGGTCTGATGGCCGACGCCGGGGCTCCGGCAAGTAGTGAGTTGCAGTAGTCCAGGCGGGAGATGACCAGAGCCTGGATGAGCACCTGCGCCGTCTCCTCAGTGAGGAAGGGGCGAATCCTCCTGATGTTGTAGAGGAGGAATCTGCAGGAGCGTGTGACCGATGCAATGTTTGCTGAGAACGACAGTTGGTCGTCCAGGGTCACACCCAGATTCCTCACAGTCCGAGTTGGCGTCACCACGGCATCATCAATGGTGATGGACAGGTCTCGGTGCGGGCAACCCTTCCCCGGGAGGAAGAGTAGCTCGGTTTTGTCCAGGTTGAGCTTCAGGTGGTGTGTCGCCATCCACTTCGAGATGTCAGCCAAGCACGCAGCAATGCGTGGCTCCACTTGGGTGTCACCGGGAGGAAATGACAAGACCAGCTGGGTGTCATCGGCATAACAATGGTAAGAGAAGTCATGCGAGCGAATAACAGAACCCAGAGATGTTGTGTAGAGCGAGAAGAGAAGGGGGCCCAGAACTGAGCCTTGTGGAACCCCCGTAGACAGCGTGCGTGGTTCTGACACGGCCCCCCTCCATGTCACCTGGTAGGATCGGCCTGTCAGGTAGGATGCAAGCAGGGAGAGTGCAGAGCCTGAGACGCCCATCCCCTCGAGGGTGGAGAGGAGGATCTGGTGGTTCACCGTGTCAAACGCCGCTGACAGGTCCAGGAGAATCAGGACAGAGGAGAGGGAGTTCGCTCTCGCAGCGTGAAGCGACTCTGTCACCGCAAGGAGGGCCGTCTCTGACGAGTGACCCACCTTGAACCCGGACTGGTGGGGGTCCAAGAGGTTGTTCTGGTGGAGGTAGGAAGACAGTTGTTTAGAGACAGCGCGTTCAAGTGTTTTGGATAGAAAGGGTAGAAGAGAAACCGGTCTGAAGTTCTTGACATCAGAGGGGTCAAGTGATGGTTTTTTCAGAAGGGGGGTGACTCTGGCAGTCTTGAAAGCCGAGGGAAAGCATCCCGAGACGAGAGATGTGTTGATGAGGTGGGTGAGGAAAGGAAGGAGTTCAGTGGCAATAGACTGAAGAAGAGGGGAGGGGATCGGGTCAAGGGAGCACGTGGTGGGGCGGTTAGATGTAACAAGGTCGAGGACCTCGTTAGGGGAGAGGGGAGCAAAATGGGGTAGGATTGGGTGTGGAGAGGGAAGGGGGAGCTGAGGGGGAAGAGCTGTAGAGGGTAGAGAGGGAGAGGGTGGACAGGGAGGGGGGCTGAGAGAAGGAGGATCTGATATCGTTTACCTTCTTGTCAAAGAAGTTGGCGAAATCATCAGGGAGAAGGGAGGAAGTAGGAGGAGGGGGTGGGGGTTGGAGGAGTGAAGAGAAAGTTTCAAAGAGTTTTTTAGGATTGGAAGCAGAGGTTAGGATTTTCGAGCGGAAAAAAGCCGCTTTAGCAGTAGCTAGAGAGGAGGAAAAAGTGGAAAGGAGAGATTGGAAGTTAAGAAGGTCCTCCGGGAGTTTGCCTGTTCTCCATTTACGCTCAGCCGCTCTTAGGCTCCGTCTATCAGTACGCACTGAGTCCGACAGCCACGGGGCAGGAGGAGTTGGCCGTGCAGGCCTGGAGGTGAAGGGACAGAGGTTGTCCAAAGAGGAGGAAAGGGTGGAGAGGAGAAGATCAGTAGCAGTATCGGGGGATAGGAGAGAGAAGGATTCAGGGTCAGGGAGGGCAGAGGTAACGGAAGAGGAAAGATCAGCGGGGGAGAGGGAGCGGAGGTGACTACGGTTAGAAACCATGTGGGTAGGTGGAGGAAGTAAGGGGGAGAGGAGAGGGAGAGGGAGTAGGACATGAAGTAGTGGTCCGAGTGCTGGAGGGGAGTGACAGAGAGGTTAGCAGTAGAACAGTGTCTAGTGAAGATAAGATCCAGCTGGTTGCCTGGTGACCACCGGACAGAGGAACAGACAGAAATAGGATGCAGACACATGGTAGTCAATATAGACAAATTACTGACCCGTACAAGTACACGCTCGAGAAGTCTTTGCTTGACGAAGTCTGGCTTGAATAAGTCGCCCTGTTGCCTTTGTTCGCTCCTCCAGGAACTACCTGAGGGCCTCGCCAGCAGCAGTGGTGTCTGCCAGTCTGAGTGTAAGCCACTCCCCCTAGCAGTTAAGAGGACAATTGACCTATTGAAGCTAAAGCACACCTCTCAAAGCAGTTCCTGATTAAAGGCACAGGAGCATCAAACACAACAGAGCATCAAACACTTCCTGATTAGAGAATGTCAGAACAGTAGAATCAAGAGAATCAGCATCAGTCACTAACCCTTTTTTAAGCAGGCTTGGTACAGTTTAAGATCAATTTTAAGAAAGCAGAGAACAATATACTTAGTCTATCCTAGCAGAATCAAGTAGTTCAGTATCCCTCCAGAGTCAAAATACACTGGAGTAAGGTTTGTGTGGTCTGAGTATATATATCCTTGAGATGTGTAAGCCACTCCCCCTAGCAGTTAAGAGGACAATTGACCTATTGAAGCTAAAGCACACCTCTCAAAGCAGTTCCTGATTAAAGGCACAGGAGCATCAAACACAACAGAGCATCAAACACTTCCTGATTAGAGAATGTCAGAACAGTAGAATCAAGAGAATCAGCATCAGTCACTAACCCTTTTTTAAGCAGGCTTGGTACAGTTTAAGATCAATTTTAAGAAAGCAGAGAACAATATACTTAGTCTATCCTAGCAGAATCAAGTAGTTCAGTATCCCTCCAGAGTCAAAATACACTGGAGTAAGGTTTGTGTGGTCTGAGTATATATATCCTTGAGATGTGTAAGCCACTCCCCCTAGCAGTTAAGAGGACAATTGACCTATTGAAGCTAAAGCACACCTCTCAAAGCAGTTCCTGATTAAAGGCACAGGAGCATCAAACACAACAGAGCATCAAACACTTCCTGATTAGAGAATGTCAGAACAGTACTCGTGCAGTGTGTTGTAACTCTGAATTAACACCGAGTTAAACCGTAGCCAATGAAGACAGAGTCGTAGTAAGGTTGACCATTTACTGTCACAATTCCTCATTAACAGACGGTGAAAACTGCAAATAAAAGAATACAAAAATACTGAATGTACATTTGACTAAACAGCATGTTGTACATAGTTGTAAATAATAATATAAACTGTCTAACACTGTATGAAGACATTCTGATGCCAATTGCATTGATTTTAGTTTGTACACAATTGCTAACCAAAACGTTTTTAACAACACATCAAACATTATTTTTAACTAAATCCACTCTAATATATTATCTTAAACATGTCTTGCATTGATTAAACAAACTTACGGCATTGCCTCTTAGATGCTTTCATGTGGATGCTAGCGGATTACAATCAGAAGTTGCACATGTCTGCCATTTTTTCTACAGAGGTAAGATTTTTAACAGGAAATGACGTCACAGGAAGTGACTAAACCGGAAGTGACATAATCGCAAACCTAAAACGGCAAAATAATATGAATTTATACATTGGCTTATTTTAACTGTAAAGTAATTATTCACATCCGTTTTTACATATACATATTTAAGAAATCAATGTAAGAATATTAAATGAGTGCCAGGAAAGACAACACACTCCCCGTCTGACCTATGTGAGGTCACTTAGAACTTGTACCGGTCTTGAACATTGTCTTTAGATCAGTCTTCAGGAAGGAGCAGAACAATCTCTGCAGTCGGCCGGAGAAAGGTTTTAACATTGCCTTGGTCAGTTGTTTTCACTTCGACCTTCCTTACATGCCCATCTTTCCCAGGGAATGTGGCATTGACTCTGGCCATAGGCCAGTTGTTGCGAGCGGCCTGCTTGTCCCTGAGCAGAACCAGATCTCCAACCTGAAGGTTTCTGCGGGGCACTGTCCACTTCTGTCTGTGCTGCAAGGAAGGTAAGTATTCTCGGCTCCAGCGGGTCCAGAACTGGTTTGCGAGGGCCTGGACTTGTCTCCATTGCTTTGTGTACAGATCCTTGTCGGAAAAGTCTCCAGGAGGAGGTGTAACTCCCGACTTCTGTGTGTGAGGATCATGGACGGAGAAAGTATGAAAGGTTTCTCGGGATCTGTAGACACAGGTAAGAGTGGGCGTGCATTCATAATCGCTGTGACTTCCGCCATTAGTGTGCAAAGCACTTCATGGGTCAAGCAAGTGTTTTGCTGTTGGAACATTGAGTCGAGGATTCTTCTGGCAACGCCAATCATACGCTCCCAGGAACCTCCCATATGAGAGGCGTGCGGGGGGTTGAATTCCCAGCTACATCCTTGTTCGCTGAGGTACCTTTGTACTGATTTGTCCATCCCAAGCTCCTTGCTTGCTCCAACGAAATTGGTGCCGCAATCAGATCTTAGCTGTTTAGCTGGGCCTCTGAGTGCGAAGAAACGTCTGAGGGCATTTATGCAACTGGATGTGTCCATAGATTCGATTACTTCGATGTGAACAGCTCTGGAACTCATACAACTGAACATGATGGCCCAACGCTTGCTCTCTGCCTGTCCTCCTCTGGTGCGTCTGATTGTAACAGACCAGGGCCCAAATACATCGAGGCCCACATATGTAAAAGGAGGGCAGATTTCAAGACGTTCTGAAGGCAGGTCTGCCATCTTTTGTTCCTCCAGCTTCCCGCGTAGCTTGCGACAGGTTACGCATTTGTGGATTACTGAGTTAATGAGCTTCTTGCCTCCCAAGAGCCACAGTCCTGCTGCCCTAATCGCTCCTTCCGTCAGGTGACGGCCTTGGTGTCTCACCTGCTCATGGTGATGCCGTGTGAGCAGTAGGGAAATGTGGCTTCCTTTGGGCAGAACTATTGGGTTCTTCTCTGCGGTAGCAAGATGAGAGTGCTTTAGTCGCCCTCCAACGCAGATGAGGTCATCCTCCAAGATTGGGTTGAGTGTCCTCAGAGGACTGTTCTTTGGTATGGTTTTGTTGGCATGGAGAACTGCCAGTTCTTTTGCCAGGACTGTTTTCTGAGCTGCTTTAAAGATAACTTTCCTTGCTTGTGCCATTTCGTCTAGAGTCCGAGGTGTTACATTTATGCCAGCCTTTGCACCTGCTGTCTTGGTTTGAATGTTTGCAGGATCTTGCCATGTGCACGAGGAATGCAATTCCTCTTACCAGTGAAGTAAAGGTGGAGAAGCGCTCGAAACGACCAGAGGTGAGTATTGATTCCTCCAGGTAAGTAGCTGAAGTTTGTACCTGTGGTCGGATTTCGGAGTCTTTTTCAGGGTCGATTAACCTGAATCTCTCAGCTGTCTGCGTTTTCTCCGCTGGTGGCTGACGCAGGAAAGAAGGTCCAGTGAACCAAGAGGTCTGTGCCAGGCGGGATGCGGGTAAAGACCTTGATGCGTAGTCGGCAGGGTTCTCTTCTGTACATACGTAGTGCCATTGCTCGGGCTTTGAGGACTGCCGGATTCGTTGGACTCTGTTGTGGACATATGTGTAGAATCGCTTTGTTTCGTTGCAAATATAGCCAAGCACTACTCTGCTGTCCGTGTAAAACGTAATGGCATCTAACTTCAGGTCTAGCTCATCTTTGATAAGATCTGCCATCTCTGCTGCCAAGACGGCGCCACACAGCTCAAGCCTTGGTATTGTCGGTTCTGACAGGGGTGCCAGCTTGGCCTTACCCATAACGAAACCTACTTCGGTCTTCCCATCTTCCTGCACCATCTTCAAGTAGGCCACAGCACCGATGGCTTTGATTGACGCGTCCGAGAACACACACAATTCCCTGTGGACAGCTTTCGTGAGGGAGGTTGTCGTGTATGTGCGCTGAACATGAAGCTGTTTCAGGTCTTGGAGGGAATCTTTCCAACCTGCCCATCTGCTTGATTTGTCTTCTGGGAGGGGTGTATCCCAGTCAGACAGTTCGGATGTAAGCTCCCTAAGGAGGGCTCTTCCCTGGATAGTGACGGGTGCCAGTAGACCCAGGGGATCAAAAATGCTGTTGACTGTGGAGAGGACTCCACGTCGAGTGAATGGTTTATCCACGTTTGATGCTGAGTAAGTGAACGTGTCGGACGTGATCTCCCAGAGCAGACCTAAGCTCCGTTGTGTGGGTTCAGTTTCTCCACTCAAATCTAGGTCTTTGACGACTGGAGCGCAATCTTCGGGCGGAAAAGCCTCTGTGACTACTGGGCTGTTTGATACGAACTTATGTAAGCGTAGGTTTGATTCGGCGAGAGAGGCCTGTGTTCGTTGAAGAAGATCGATGGCCTCGGTTTCAGACGGTAGTGATATTAGGCCATCATCCACATAGAAATGTCTTTCCACAAACTCGACAGTATCAGCTCCATGCTCTCGTGCACCCTCTCTTATGGCTCTTCGCAGCCCATAAGTGGCAACAGCAGGAGACGGTGAGTTGCCAAAGACGTGGACGTTCATCCGGTACTCAACAACTTCCTTGTTCACGTCACTGTCTTTATACCACAAAAACCGGAGGAAGTTGCGATGGTCTTCGTGCACTAAGAAACAATGAAACATCTGTTGGATGTCTGCGAGGATTGCAACTCTCTCTTTCCGGAAACGTAAAAGAACCCCAATGAGGGAGTTGTTGAGATCGGGTCCAGTGAGGAGCACGTCGTTGAGGGAGACACCGGAGTACTGGGCACTGGAGTCAAAGACAACTCTGATCTGATTGGGTTTCTGAGGGTGATAAACTCCAAACGTTGGGAGATACCAGCACTCCTCCTCTTCTCTCAGCGGTGGTGCTTCCTCGGCATGTCCATTGGCAAAGACCTTCTTCATGAATGTCGCGTACTGTTCTTGCATCTCCGGTTTTCTTTTCAAGGTTCGTTGCAGGGATGCAAACCGATTGAGTGCCTGCTCTTTGTTATTTGGTAAAGGCCGTCGTACTTCTCTGAAGGGCAATGGGGCGACCCAACTGTTAGCGTCGTCTCTGTAGACGTTTGTGTCCATTATCTTCATGAAGATGGTGTCTTCCACTGATGGAGCAGGTTTGTTGTCGTTCTCAGTACGGTTGAACACTGTCTGTCCCAGCATTCTCTCGGGTGCTGTTCCAGAGCTTTGATGTGTCTCCTTGACGTGCATGAAGCTTGTACAGGGTTGAAAGATTGAGTGGCGACCGCTGTCCAGCACATTCGTCTTGAACGTGTTGACTGTTGGTTTATGTAAATTACCCAAGCACACTTCCCCTATCACTACCCAACCCAAGTCCAGACGTTGGGCAAAGGGGGCGTTATGTGGTCCGTTGACCTGCTGCCTTACCTTGTGTGCCCTGAGAACATCTCTTCCTAGCAGCAGTAGTATTTCTGCCTCTGGGTCCAGTTCAGGGATGTGCTCTGCAATGTGATGGAGATGAGGCTGATGAAAAACAGCGTTTGGTGTTGGAATCTCAGACCGATTATTCGGGATCTCATGACACTCAATGAGTGGTGGGAGAGAAATGAGAACTGTGCCGTCCAGTGACTCGATTTCGAATCCTTCTGCCTTCTTGCCGGATGTTTCTATGATGCCAGAGCAAGTTCTGAGATGGTACAGGAATGGTTCGCTCTTCACACTGAACCGCTCAAAGAACTCTGGTCTTGCTAATGAGCGATTGCTCTGGTCATCCAGGATTACATAGGCTTTGATGGCCATGTCCTTTGAACCCTTGGGGTAAAGCTTTGCGAGACAGATTTTTGAGCATGAACGGCTCCACTGGCCTGGACCGCAAACTTCTGTGCATGTTGCTCCAACGACAGCCATGTCGGGATGATCTCCCTCCCCGCCGTACTCTTGTGACGGTGGAGGAGCCTTGACAGTTTGAGGAGGTGGGCCAGGGTGCATGGCTGTATCATGACCGGTGCTGTTGCATTCAAAGCACATCACAGGGGACCTGCAGTCTTTGGCAAGGTGGGAGCTGGAGGCACAGCACTTGAAACATATTCCTTTCTCTTTGAGGAAGGCCTTTCTATCATCGAGGAGTTTGTTCCTGAATGTTCTACACCTTTTAAGGGGATGGGGTTTGTTATGTAATGGGCAGTTATTGTTAGGGTCGTTGTTGGTAGTGGAAATATCCGTTGTGTGAACCGAGATGGGTTCGTTGTTGATTGTTGAAATATCCGTTGTGTGAACTGAGATTGGTTCGTTGGTGTTCAAGTTCCGTGAAAATGGTTTGTCAGGTTTGGTGGGTGTTGTTGTGCTGCCTTGATAATTAAAGCTAGGGTCGTTGCGCTTTTTTGCCTCGTAGCTAATAAAGTTGCAAAAGTACTCGAAGGGAGGGAAGCGACGGTTGTTTCCTTCTTTGTACCGTGACCCTGCAGACACCCACTTCTCCTGAAGCCCGTAAGGAAGTTTGTCTACGATTGGTCCAATGCCGCGTGAGGTGTCCAGGTAGGACAAGCCGGCCAGATATCCATCTTCTTTAGCACCTTGGATCTCCGTAAGTAGATCTCCAAGTTCACGTAACTTCAAATGATCCTTGGCTGAAATCTTCGGAAAGTTGTCTAAGCGCTGAAACATTGACTTTTCAATGACTTCGGGGGCGGCATAGGATTCACGCAACCGTTCCCATGCTTTGTCTAGAGCCAGATTGGGGTTGTTGACATGCACCGATCGTATGCGTTTAACCTGTTCGCTAGATTCTTTTCCCAGCCATTTGGTCATGAGGTCCAACTCTTGGGTTGCTGTGAGGTTAACTTCACTGGCTGCACTGGAGAAAGAGGAGTACCATGCCCGATAATTCTCTGGCTTGTCATCGAAGTGGTACAGCCCTGAAGTCACAAGGTCTCGTCGTGCCAAATACTGTGCCAAAGGCTCCCCTAAAAGGGACATGGGTGTGCCAGTTTGAGGGGAATGTAGCGGAGTATACGACGGAGCATGAGCGTGCATGGTGGGGTTAGCTCTACTAACCTTAGCCTTTGTCTCAGCTTTAGTTGGGTCATGTAAATGTGGTGGCGATGGTTGTTTACTGTCAGCATTTTCCTTGCTGACAGGTTGTGGTTGATAGTCGTCTTCCTCCGCTGGATGCCATGTCATGAAAGTGTCATGTGACTTTGCCTTAATTGAGGGAGCAACGGGTAATGGTGAGGAAGGAGAACGGTTCTTAAGGCCGATCTGGGATTGAACGTATTCACTGGTGCGTTTAATTTTCATCTTTTCAGATTCAGATTTCCCGTCTTCGACAACAGACTGCATCGCCTCTGCGTCTTCCAACACTTGAGCTGTCACCCTGGCTGCGTCAGCTTCTCTATGAAGGGTTAACACTTCCAACTCTGTGTCTATTCTTGTAGTTTCCAATTTATACTCTGTGTCTATTCTTGTAGTTTCCATTTTATTTTGAGCATCTCTAGCAGCTTTTTCCATTTTTAGCTTAGCCTCCTGGCTAGCATATGAAGCTCTCACCTTTGCAGCTTCTGCTTCAGCCCGGGCGCGGGCTGCGCTTACTGATGATGCTGATGTTTTGATGCTCTTAGCACTGCCGACAGACGATCCGTTGCTTGCCATGGCGACCACTTCAAAACATCCAATGCTGCCTTTTCACTGTAGTGTTCTCGTGCAGTGTGTTGTAACTCTGACTTAACACCGAGTTAAACCGTAGCCAATGAAGACAGAGTCGTAGTAAGGTTGACCATTTACTGTCACAATTCCTCATTAACAGACGGTGAAAACTGCAAATAAAAGAATACAAAAATACTGAATGTACATTTGACTAAACAGCATGTTGTACATAGTTGTAAATAATAATATAAACTGTCTAACACTGTATGAAGACATTCTGATGCCAATTGCATTGATTTTAGTTTGTACACAATTGCTAACCAAAACGTTTTTAACAACACATCAAACATTATTTTTAACTAAATCCACTCTAATATATTATCTTAAACATGTCTTGCATTGATTAAACAAACTTACGGCATTGCCTCTTAGATGCTTTCATGTGGATGCTAGCGGATTACAATCAGAAGTTGCACATGTCTGCCATTTTTTCTACAGAGGTAAGATTTTTAACAGGAAATGACGTCACAGGAAGTGACTAAACCGGAAGTGACATAATCGCAAACCTAAAACGGCAAAATAATATGAATTTATACATTGGCTTATTTTAACTGTAAAGTAATTATTCACATCTGTTTTTACATATACATATTTAAGAAATCAATGTAAGAATATTAAATGAGTGCCAGGATGTTTCAGCCTGAAAATACCCCAAAAGTGTGTTTTCTGCAACGAAACCATACTTTACATGAGTTTCTTCAAGTAAGGGCCTCTGGACTAATATCAACTAGTTTCCTTGTGTTTTCATGAAAACATGATACTTTCATATCTTTTAGATGCATTTACAGCTTTTTTGCTCACAGAAGTTGTTTCAGCCTGAAAATACCCCAAAAGTGTATTTTCTGCGACGAAACCATTACATTACATTACAGTCATTTAGCAGACGCTTTTATCCAAAGCGACTTACAGGAAGTGTATTCAACATAGGTATTCAAGAGAACTACTAGTCACCAGAAGTCATAAGTGCATCTCCTTTCTTAAACAAGCATCTTAAAGCATAAGCCAGAGCAAAAGTATAGTGCAGAGGCGAGTTACTACGAAAACAATAATTGCAACAGACTAATCCGAATATAGTAAGTGCTACAAACTACTACGAATAGGATAAGTGCAGTAAACAAATACAAATTCAGTAAGTGCAACAACTAATACGAGTGCAATAAGTGCTACGAGGAAGGCTCAGGGTAGTACTTCTTGAAGAGGTGAGTTTTCAGCCTGCGCCTAAAGATGGGCAGCGACTCTGCTGTCCTGACGTCGGTGGGGAGTTCATTCCACCACTGAGGGGCCAGGACAGAAAAAGCTGTGACCGGGTGGATCGGCCGGAGGGACCTCTGAGCGACGGGGAAACCAATCGCCCCGAGGCAGCAGAGCGAAGTGGTCGGGCAGGGGTGTAGGGCTTGACCAAGGCCTGGAGATAGGAAGGAGCTGTTCCTTTCACTGCCCTGTAGGCTAGCACCAGAGTCTTAAACTGGATGCGAGCTCTTACAGGGAGCCAGTGTAGAGAACGGAGAAGGGAAGTTGTGTGAGAGAACTTGGGGCGATTGAACACCAGACGTGCTGCAGCTTTCTGGACAAGCTCCAGGGGTCTGATGGCCGACGCCGGGGCTCCGGCAAGTAGTGAGTTGCAGTAGTCCAGGCGGGAGATGACCAGAGCCTGGATGAGCACCTGCGCCGTCTCCTCAGTGAGGAAGGGGCGAATCCTCCTGATGTTGTAGAGGAGGAATCTGCAGGAGCGTGTGACCGATGCAATGTTTGCTGAGAACGACAGTTGGTCGTCCAGGGTCACACCCAGATTCCTCACAGTCCGAGTTGGCGTCACCACGGCATCATCAATGGTGATGGACAGGTCTCGGTGCGGGCAACCCTTCCCCGGGAGGAAGAGTAGCTCGGTTTTGTCCAGGTTGAGCTTCAGGTGGTGTGTCGCCATCCACTTCGAGATGTCAGCCAAGCACGCAGCAATGCGTGGCTCCACTTGGGTGTCACCGGGAGGAAATGACAAGACCAGCTGGGTGTCATCGGCATAACAATGGTAAGAGAAGTCATGCGAGCGAATAACAGAACCCAGAGATGTTGTGTAGAGCGAGAAGAGAAGGGGGCCCAGAACTGAGCCTTGTGGAACCCCGTAGACAGTAGGGTTGCACATCTCTCTGTGATAAACGATTAGATACGCATCTAGATACACAGGTTACGATTCGATTCAAAAACGATATCCTTTTATTACAGACCGATTCGATACGAATCGATAAAGTGTAAGAACGATTCGATTCGATTCGATTCTACGGTTAATATTTGTTGTAGATATTTTATAAAATAAAGAAGCCAATTCTGTGAAATGACAGTACAATATTTTCTTTTCAAATATGTAAAAGACCACATATCCCCAAGCATTGTTGCTTTATGGCACTGGTAAAAATAAAATTAAAATAAAACTAACAACAACAAAATCACATGTCAATGTATTTATTTTTAGACATGGACCAAAGAGGTAGAAAAATCACAACCTGAGCATAGTGTTTGGAAAACAAAGGTGCAAGTTACAAGTTACAAACTGGAAAATGTAAGCAGCAGCAGATTGAGGGCACCGCAGGAATTGATAATGGGTTCAGAACCTGTGACCTATAAACAAACCATGTAACCAAAACCTTATGACATCTCAAAATGTGTCAGAGGGGGAAGAACAAAGCAGCAACCACATTCTTATCTCAACAATGCTTAACACACAGTGACAAGTGCATTATGTAAAAGATTAAAGGAAATAAATATGTAACATATTAACATATGTAACATTAACACATGTATTAAACATATGTATAAAATAAATCAAACTGCTGCTTTTTTTTTTACAAATCTCCTTCATTCAAGTCTCACTATCCTTGTTGTTTTTGGGGGACAGGTTTTTCTTCAGGAATATCAATTGATCCACGTGCTCAGGTTTGAGTAGACTGCGTTTAGAGGAAACAATATCTCCCGCAGTACTAAACACCCGCTCAGATGCCACACTGGTGGCCGGGATACAGAGGTATTTTTTAGCCAGAGACGACAGCAGTGGCAAGTCCTGCTGCTCTTTCCACCACTGCAGTGGGTTTTTTTGCAGGGACAACAGATCACGCTCTCTGTACCTCTTGACTTCTTCGTTGGCCTTGTCTCTTACAGATCTAGCTCCCATCCTCACTTCAAAGTCTTTTCCCAACAGCTGGTCCAACGCTGACATTTTCTTCTTTTTGAGAGGAGGGTCATCATCTGAAATAGAAAACAATTACCGTATATTACTGGCTTTGTTTGTCATGACTCAGTGGCACTTTTTTTCTACCTGTCTTTACCATTTTATATATGAACCTTCATCTGATGTTCAGAATGAATTTATATTGGCACTCTTGTTCACATCAGTAAAAGTTGTATTATCATCATCATTATTATACTCTTTTTCTTTGCATGCCGATTATCTCATTACATTGAATCTGTTGTTGTATGCTAATATTTTATGGCTGCATGAGTTTAAGCCAAAGTCAACTCTTTCTTGGTCACAAGTTATAAAATACACAAACCTTTAGGCTCATCTTGGGTCTGGGGTGCATCAATGCTAATGTCCAGATCTCCAAGGGCAGGTTCAGTCTGACATGGATTTGTCTGCAGTGGGCCTCTCTGAATTGGATCCCCTGTTGCCTTGAAATAAAATATAAAAGACAGTTAGTGTGTAGTAACAGCAGTCAGAATAAAAAGTTGAAATCTCAATACTTTAATTAAGCCTAAAATGGCTATGCTAACAAAATCCAGCCTTAAACGTTCCATTGAAACCCCTTA